>NW_025778414.1:0-27492 GCF_021130785.1 Homalodisca vitripennis | reverse complement strand
GCACTTGTGAGTAATCTTTTTTGTTGTCATTATTTTAGTTTGTTTTGTAGTTGTGTCATATTAATGGACTTGATTGTTTAAAACATTTATACATATTCCTCTATGCATTTCATGAAAATACTATCTTTGTACCAGTTATCTATTTGAATATATTTTGTCTCAAGTGGTAACATTTTTGTTAACTAGTTTTAAATCAAATTATCAATATGCTTGTTAGCTTGTTACTATTAATGAGAAAAACGTAAATATATATATATATATATATATACATATATATATATATAATTATACATATATATATATATTTATATATATATACTATATATATATGATACGCTGGTATGAAGCTTGATATGTAAAATAATATATCGCATAAAATCTTTCTTTTCCTTTCTTTGAGAAGATTTAGATAGAATTATTCATTACAGCTCCAGTTATTTTGTATATTTAAAAATAATGTTTGTGATATAGTAACTAAAACTAAAACCTAGTTCAGAGCAATAAAATATTTAATTTTTCTTCAGATTGTTACACAATAACATGTTTAAAATAAACCTAATTATTATCATCGTAATACTGCACTTTGGAGCTGGCCAGACAATAAAGTGTGTATTGTATCGTAGAGTATCTCGCAAGATTTCTATGCTACAACTGATAACATAAAGAATATTAAGAATAAACATTCTTTTGATTTAAGATAAAAATTCCAACAGCGTTTTTAAAAATAATAGGTTTAATAAAATATAGCAGTGGTGTTTTTGAGACTATTCAGCAAACTTTTTAGAGTTGACGATCCCTACCAGCGGTAATCGAAACGTTTTAAACGTTTCTGTGGTAACAATCTACTGTTTGTGCAAATGAAGTCTAAGTACCTTTCTGGTCTTAAAACAAGAACTGCGAGTCCATTATGTCTTTCTAAGATAACTTTTATACAACACTGGCAAATTAAATTGGAAAATTACAATGTCTGGTACCCGAAAACAAAGTTTTTAAATTATATAGTTATAACAGTTACACTCTCATAAGAAACAATATTCTATTAGTGTTTTGAATATAACCAGCACTGTTTTGGCAAACTATAAATTGTTAGATATTGATAAAATACAATTACTTCTGATAACATAAATTTAGCTTAACTCTTTATTGAGGGACTTTGTAATGTCTGCTGTCCATTATGTGATATAGCAGCATTGTAAATATTTAACTGTCATTCTGAGATTGATTCATTATCTGACAGCTAAATGAACTAATATATCTAAAGCAGAGGAACAGAATAACTTTTTACTATATAACTAAAAGCTAATATCAAAATTTTTTGTACCATAATGGAAATAAAGATGTTATTTATTGATTGATCCGTATAATTATACTAAAAAATTATTTTCAATTGTAATATTTCATACCTATATAAACAAAACTCACATATGACATAAATTAAGTAAGACTAATGTAAATCAGGAAGGGATTTTGGAGTAGCTGTATTAAGTGAAAAACATCAAAAGTAGGATTTTTAAGTTAAATTCTACATTTACAGATGTTGGTAAATATATTTAAATGAAAATTACAGCAGTAGAGATATCTAATGGTTTTGGGAAGTTATGGAATAATAACATTACCAGAATCCTTTGCATTCTTTAGAGTAAATGAAACAGTACACATCTTCATAGAAACTAAACAACACTTTCTTGGATAAACCAGATCTTAAGAACACTTATTGATAGTTTCTATAATTATACATGATCAAAACTGTTCTCACTTTCATATCGTTTGAAATAAAATTCCCTTTAGTATGACAGACATATCGTAACATAAATATTCAATATAATTATTTAAGTTTCTGTGTGAAAGAATTGTGAGTAACCCTGAAACGTTTTAAAAGCCTTCAGCTTAAAAGTAACAGATCTTAAATCTATTACTTACACCATTAGTGAAGTAACTAAAGATTCAACAAAATACCTTTGTACATGAACCATTATAGTTCCTGAACTAGAAAAATATTGAACAAAATTCTACAAAAAGTTAATTTTTGCACTGAATTCTAGGTTTGTATTGATGCCGTTATTTAAAATGAAATACTAACAAAGAAGTTTTTTTATTAATACTTCAGTCAAGGTAAAGGTTATGGTTAATATACGATAACAGCATGCACGAACAAGCACTCGAACTCGAGCCCTTAAGTTAATAAGTTGAGACAGAATTAATCAGCTACAGTAGAAGGTGTCTACTAGGCATATTCTAGTAATTATTTCTGCAGATCGTGCCCACTAGATGTTAAAGTAAACCTTTTGCATTAATATACTATCATTAATCTTGCTTCATTGCATTAATGTTGCTATAGTGTAAAATTCTTGTCGTGAAACGGGAACTATTTGAAACTAAGTTTAAGCGAAAAGTTCTAAGGATTTGAAAATGTCCAGTACGCATTTATAACTGTCACACTTATATGGCCTGATTTTTGTTTCGTGTACTATGGGAGTGTACCTAACAAAGATAAATGAAACTATTGTTTTTTGCTAAACTATTTACAGGTAAATAAATTATTAAATAATTTTAAACACAATTTAACACGTCTATTTTAGTATTAGTCATTCTTTATAAACTACTTTCAACTTTATGTTAGTATTTATGCTATTACCGAATACAGGGAAGATATCTATGAGACATAGCTAAGAAAATTGTTTTCGTAATCAATTATATGATACTATGAACTATTTCAGATTCAAAAATCATAACATTATTGAATAGCCTACCTTATAAAATATTAAGCCTATTCAGTATGCACGATTTAGGTATATGGGAAATTAAAAAACAGCTCAAAACTCAAATGTAACAGAAAACATACCATAACTTTTACGGAGAACGTATAGTGGGATTTATTGTGCATAGTAATCATCCTAGTGCAAGGTATAAGGGTAGTGAAAATATCAAAAAACATACATTTCTTATTAATATCAATAAAGTTAGTATTTTTATAATTTGTATACATTATTATCTATTTATAATCAATAACATTAATATCACTGGGAAAGTGATTTGTGCTGTGATAAATTGTCAATAAAACTAGCATGTTGACTACGTAATTTTGATGTCAAGAGATAGTGAGAGCAGAAACTACGATATACAAACAATAAAAATAACTCACTGTAGTTTCTGGTACAGGTCCTCTATATGAGCCTCACATCGTATTCCTTGTTCGCTGGTTTTCCGAGGTGCTGCGATTAGAGTGAATTTTGAATAGAGTATTGAGCAATTCAGAATATTTAAATACCCCAAACTTTTCTTCTGTTGATTCTATGGATATAAGTAATTTAGATGTGTACATCTGTAGGGGCCATATCAGCTGGATTCTTTCAAGGAAAATGTCCATATTTTATCCTAAGCAAGTGACGTCCTTTTATAATTATAGAAGTAACCATATAATGTGTTTATATTTATTTTCTGCTCTAGGACTAAAGCATCTACGAGTATAAGCAAAAAGCCTAGTGGTTTTGTAAAATTGATGAAATCTATTCTCCGAAAATTCAATTGATCATCAGCCAAAACTAGATTTGGTGCGGTATATAATATAAGAATTACAAAAAAGTACTAAATATATAAAGCGATGTGTTTACAAAAACAAACTGTTTTAATAAAACATTAATTAATTATAACGGTCAGGCACGTAGATAGAAGTGATATCACAGTCGGAAAACGAGATGGAAAAACTAAATTATCCACTTACATCCAAGTATTTGTTATCCATTGTATCTTAAACACCTAAGACATGCATTCAAAAACAAGGTGTAACACAGACTTTACATTAATAACTTCTCAGTCAGTTCTTGGAAGCTGAGGTGATTTTTAACTTGGGATGATGATACGACATTACTCTAATAACATTAAGAAAATTTATTTTTTGAAATGATGTTTTTGGCCACGTTTTCGCTCGCATACGGGACATATTCGCAGAAGTATACATTCATTACAGAGATGTAATTATATATATATATATATATATATATATATATGGTACTACCACGAATGTTTGCAATGGAAACATATATTGCAATTTGGAAGTTACATCGAGCACAATATATTATAATTTCTTTTTACTCTATTAATAAATGTGATAATACAATAACACATGATAGTACACAGTGTTATGACATGTTTAATAATTCACCAATCATGGTTGCAAATAACTAACAAACATATTTGCTAACGATCAGCCAAATCCGTACGATTTTGCAACACAGTAACGCAGCTATGGTTGGAAGAGCTGATTATATGAGAGTGTTGAGTTTAGCTCCAGTTTAACTTTCTCTTACGTCCAGCAATTGAAATCATTCATCTTCCACACAAGCAAATCTTATGTCCAATCAAATCTTCTAAACAGTACACAGCTATGGTGAGAAGGATGATTCAGTGAGGCTTTGAATGTTAAGTGTTAAACCAAGGCGGGCGTTTCCTTTTAACCTTTTTCGCTTTCGTCAACAAAATATTTTCGGATCGCTTTCGATGAACATTATTTGAGATTTAAGAAGTCTCAACAGCATCGGATTTTAGACGCTGCACTAGGAAGAATGTGAACTTGAGCTAAACTCAACACACGTATTGAACGAGCCCTTCCCACCATATCTGCGTTATTGAAGACACAGTAGCTCCACCGTGCTTTTGGATCGTGTCGGTCAACATCATAGTGCTTTTAGTTGTGGACATGATGAGACATGAGGATACAGGGTGCATAATTAAAATATAACCATTATCTGAAAAAAAATTATTTAATCATCAAATTAATAAAAATGGTGAGAAACTACTTTAAAATAGTCTCCTTCTGCGTAAATAAAACCTGCGTAGACAATACTACCACACTTGGAAAGCACCCTGGAACTCCTCCACTGGAAACGCCTCTCAGTACTCTTATAACTTCAACTTGGATGTTTCCCACTGAATCCTAGTGCTTTATAATCAGCTCTCTCTTCAGCCAGTGGAACAAAAATATCACACGGAGCTATGTCAGGGCTGTAAGTAGATTGGGACACCACTGGGGTCTTGTCCTTGGTAGGGTAGTTGGCAACTACGAATGCCGTGTGGCTGGGGGCATTTTCGTGGTGGAGCTAGAAGATGACTTTAATATCAGGCCGGACGCGGGCGATCTTGCGTTTCAGTTTCAAGCACCTCCAGACTGCGTTGATAGTTCTTACTTGCGGTAGAAACTGAAAACGGACGATTTCTCGAACGTCAAAGAAGACTATCAGCATTATTTTGATACGAGACATGCTCATGTGACCTTTTTGGGGTTCGGGAGAGGATTGTGTGTTATTCTCCAAAACGGCTTATTTTATGTCGTCATGAAACAGAAATTTCATTATTATTATTTAAAAGAAGAATTTTAATATTAAAATTTAGTATTAGAATCAAATTATGCATTCCTAATATCGCATAATTTAAATTGGCCCATTATTATCTCTTGTATTGTGAAAGAGAGCTCTGGCGTGGATTTCTGTAACTAATAGAATGAGTTAAACCTGAAAGAACAAATTTAGGTCACAACTGTTAGTAGACTACCCTCGCGATGAGCGCTAACATGGGCTCTTATGGAGTTATTTTAACATGGGTTCTTATGGCGCTATTTTAGCATTGTCTCTTATGGGAGATACATTTTGGTATTCCCTAACCACAGACTTCCTGGTTTCCGGCAACTTATCTTAACCCCCAGACTTCCTCTTGTCACCTATCTTAACCCAGACTTCCTGTTTTCACACACCGATGACTTTCTGTACCACGGCTGTAGCCGACGCCTACTGAACCAAAGCTTGGCCGTATGGACACCCGCACACTACCCAGAACCGATACGAATCCTTGCGTATCGATCTTACCTATTGCATAACCTTTACGTCTGCATACACCTATCGGTACCCGCTTTCGTCCGTATTTCTAACCGCCCCTCCGAGTGTCTTACGCTGTTAGTCCCTGATTTCTAACAAACCCTTAGCCTGCGCCTACAGCCTAAGCGTCTTAAGGCTCACAATGGTCTGTCTTATGGTCTTATGACCTACACTTTACCGATCACTTTCCTAAATCATTAGTCTGCCGGGACCCTACATTTTTCCAATACCTCCCGTACTCCTACTCTCTACTTTTAACCGATTGAATGTCCACATACTTCAACCGCCTACATTTTTCGTGTGTTCGGCACCCTGCTCCGTCATTTCCCACCACCATCACCTACCGTACTTTGACGTATCGCCTAACTCGGTTTTATACTGATAAAAATTCACGAACACTTTTCTATAGTCTCCTGTACTTCGGGCCTTAACAGGGCATAATACAACCCAAAATTTGCGTATGCCTACGCCTACAGACTTCCCCCTTTTCGGGTAACGGAACGCCTGCAGCCTTCAACAGCATACTACCAAGGCTCTAATACTATCTAGCTGTCTCACCCCGGAATATCGCTCATACCCTGATTTGTGCATAGGACTACTACCCACCCTTTCGAGTACCGGATAGTCTTAAGGCTCGCACTGCCGGGATCCGATACTTCTCTAATGCTCTTAGCCGAGCGTATCGCTCTTACCTATCACCTTTACGTGTGCATAGACCTTTCGTTACACGCTTTCACCTATATTTCTAACGGCTCCCTCCAACTGTCTTACGCTGTTAACTCCTGATTTCTAACAACTGTACGTGTGCCTACAGATTTCCACCTTTTCGAGTAACGAGCACCTGGAGCCCTCAACCGCATACTACCAAGGCTCCAATACTATCTAGCTGTCTCACCCTGGAATATCGCTCATACCCTGATTTGTGCATAGGACTACCCACCCTTTCGAGTAACGGATAGTCTTAAGGCTCGCACTGCCGGGATCCGATACTTCTCTAATGCTCTTAGCCGAGCGTATCGCTCTTACCTATCACCTTTACGTGTGCATAGACCTTTCGTTACACGCTTTCACCTATATTTCTAACGGCTCCCTCCAACTGTCTTACGCTGTTAACTCTTATTTCTAACAACTGTACGTGTGCCTACAGATTTCCACCTTTTCGAGTAACGAGCACCTGGAGCCCTCAACCGCATACTACCAAGGCTCCAATACTATCTAGCTGTCTCACCCCGGAATATCGCTCATACCCTGATTTGTGCATAGGACTATTCACCCTTTCGAGTACCGGGGACTATTATGGCTCACACTGCCTGGACTCCACACTTTGCCTGTCTCCCGAAACACCCTAACCATTAGGTTTACCTACGCCTCAGTCTGCGTATCCCAAGCGTCTTAAGGAGCGTCTAAACGTCACGCTGCCAAGGTTCTCATACTTGAGCATACCGAAGTTTACCGTCTACACTGTACCGATCACTGCCCTACACACCTTTCGTTTGCCGGATCCCCACACATTCAATATGCATCCCCTACTCCTACCGCTTACTTTTTACCGATGAATATTCACATACTTCAACCGTTCACATGTTTCGTTTGTCGGCACCCTGCAGGGATCCCACACTTTCCATCTGTCTTTCGTACTTGAACGTAACGCTCATACACGGATTTTACCACCGATCAATATCCACACATAAGCCTATAAACCACCCCGTCTCTTGGACATGCATTTCTAGCGGTCCCTGCCGGAGCCTCACACTTTTCTACTGCTTCCCATACTTTGAGTTTTAACAGAGCGTATAACAGCCCAAACTTTACGTAGCCTACGTCAATGGTTTAAGCATATGGTCTACACTGTACCGTACACTGTCCTATAAAACTCATCTGCTGGTACCCTACACTTGCCCAATGCCTCTCGCACTTCTACTGCCTATTTTACCGATGAATGTCCACATACTTTAACCGTCCACATCTTTCATGTGTCCACATCTTTCATGTGTCGGCACCTTGTTGGGATCCCACACTTTCCGTCTGTCTTCCGTACTTAAACGTAACGCTCATACACGGATGTTATCACCAATCAATCTCCACATACATCGGCCTGTAACTGCTCGTCTCTTGGACATGCATTTTTAAACAGGCCTCACACCTTCCTAACGCTTCCCATAATTCGGGTCTTAACAACCCAAACTTTACGCGTACCTATGCCTACGTCTACAGCCTGAGTACTCCGAGCGTCTCCAAGGCTCACTCTGCCGAGGTTACTTTTCGAATGCCTCCAGCACTCGTAGCGCATACCCCGATTTATCACCTACGACCGGTATCCACATGACTGCCCATATATTCCCATGTATTTTATACTGAAACACATTTCTAATTGCCCGGTTATTCCAGACACTGATGTCTTTAAACTCCTGTATTGGTTGACCATACATAGTCTATACATATTTTGTAGTTCACTTAACTTACTAAAGTTTTAGGCGTATGACCGAAAAATTCACCTTCGCTCCTCGCTCAGTTTCACGGAACCTTTAAGGGATGAGTTCAGAAAAAAACATCTATACATGTTTTATAGTACCTGAACTAAATATTAGCCGCGTGTTTTCCAAGGCCCTACTCTGAAGCAACAACCCTAATATTTGCCCATACACTTGTCTCATTACCTTTACCTATTCTAAAACAGTTTTAAAAACAGTCTAGAGAAAGGTCCATATATTTTTTTGTATGCACGTCCATGTATTTCGTACACACTGAGCCCATTACGGAACCTCAAAATCTTTTATTCACACTTAATACAGCGGGCACCTATTCAAGTGAGCTTTGCATCCTTTACCGTACACGCCTAAGCCCGACATACTCCTTATTATGCCAATACTTTACTTTTCGGACGAGATACATTCACTTGACCCCATATTAAAAACCAAAACGTTTTGCATTATGGCCATGCATCTCCATAATTCATTAATAAACATTATCTTTCCGTTGAGGCACATTAATTTACCACTCTAGTGTATGAATTTCTGCCTGAAATTTTCTTAGTTCGGATATATTTATTACGGTAAACCATCACTTTATGAATGTCGACTTACTTGTTGCACCGCCTGACTGTTCGTGGTCGATACTGTTGTATACTCAAACACGTATACAACAAATACAATATTTTATTGAGTTCACGGGATATCTGAATACAGCCAGAACATTCATTTTATCCGAGTGTGTCCAGAGTCTATTTTCAAAAACGGATCTCGCTTAGTTCATACCGGACGCGATGACTGAGGTTTGTGGTCACCTGTAAAAAACCAGACATGCAACATCTACCTCAGCGGTCTCATTAGTCGGAATAAGCGCGTCCCTGATTGGTCTAAATTAGCTTCCATTGGTCGGCTCCCTACAGTAGCGGCAACAGATACAACCGACAACCGGTAGAAGGCAAAGAGACAGGACCTGTGCTCAGCGGTATTGTGTTTAACTTCTAATTTATTACTATAGTGAATATAGTGGTATTTGTTATACAGCAAAGCAGTGTGTTCTTAATGCCCTTAAATGCTTTGAGTTACTTGTATCATAGTGGTGTTTTATTAAAGTTAGTTATCGTATGCGACTGTGTTTCAAGTGCTTGTTTTTACTAACGCAGTGTTAGTGTGTAGGTATCGTAACGGTAACCTAAAAAGGCTTAGTCAATTCATTCCGGTTATTGCATCATACCATAGTGCACCGTAAAAACCTGTACTGCGCATGTGCGGCTCCCACTCCTATTTAAGCGCGTGACGGGGTCTTCTTGTCAGTCTCTGACGTGACGTTGAAGAATCAAGTCCGTTCTAAAAGCTTGTATCAAAGCTGTTCGCTGTATTATATTAGCGGTTTTTCATTATTAGTAGCATTATCTTGGAGCTAATTACATACAACATGGAGCCCATTAAGGTAATGAGTACCAATAAAACCTACAGTAGCAGGTTTAGAATTAATGGATCTGAAACCGTTTTCAAATTTAACCCGGTGCCTAAAGGAGTGTCTGAACTAGATTGGATTAGGAAAGGATTCTCTGATCTTGTTAAAAAAGCGAAAGAAGGTACTAGCGAAAACGATTATCTTGGCTTCACTTTAAATTCTATAAATTTCAAAACTAAAGATCCCGGATATGTAGCTTATCGACCTGCCAGCCAAGTACATGGCGATATACTTTGGGACATTTTTGGAGGGATCGTTCAGAGTAATGCCGATTCTATTAAATCTTCGGACACTTTAAAAATCACATGTACTAGAGTGAATCTTCCTGTAGGTAGTGGTGGCCCAAGAAGGCCTGGCTTTTATAATAATTTTGAAGAAGAATGTAAAGCACGTAGAGGTATCATAGTAATTAAGAATAGCGATAATCTGTGTCTATCGCGTGCGTTGGTTGTGGCCAAAGCCTACGCCAAGAAAGATCCCCAGTTTAAGGCTAAACGTGAAGACAAATGTAAGAGGCAAACTTTTAAGGCCCAAAAACTGATGACCAAAGCCGGTGTCCAAATTTCAGAACGGGGAGCTGGGATCCCCGAACTTTCAAAATTCCAAGACCACCTGAAGAATTACAACATTACAGTCTACAGTTATGGAAACAAAGGCCGGGTTGTGTACTTTAATGGTAACAACTCTGATGCTCAGTACAAAATCAACCTGCTGTATCACGATGGACACTACAATGTGATCACATCTCTCACCGCAGCCTTTGTATGTAAATTCTTTTGCGATGCATGCCATGTCCCTTATGACCATAAAGGTGAACACAGGTGTTCCAATATCTGCCCTGCGTGTCAGACTGTATCTCCGCCATGTAAAGAGGAGCATGGAGAAATAGTTTGTCCAAATTGTAACATCAAATTCAAAAACCAAATTTGCTTCGTAGCCCACAAGAGTGAGCGTTGCAATTCAGTTAAAAAATGCATGCAATGCCAAAGACTTGTGTTTTTCAAAAATCGTAAGTCAAAACACGTGTGCGGTGAAGAGTTTTGCAAAACTTGTAACGATTATATGCTACCAAACCATCAATGTTACATGCGGGTTGACACAAACAAACCCAAAACTAAAGATTTCCTGTTCATTTTGTTCGACCTTGAGACCCGCCAAGATGAAATTTTAACCGAAAATTCAAAAATTCATAAAGTCAATCTCTGTGTATCGCAGCAATTTTGTTGGAAATGCATTGATAAGGGAAATTGCCAAAATTGCAACAACCGCACCAGGGTCTTTAGACAAGACCCGACCAATCATTTTATGGAGTACGTAATGGATGAGAGAAAAAAATTCAAAAACGTATGCGTCATTGCTCATAATGGCCAAGGTTTCGATTTCCAGTTTTTGCTAAAGTACGTTCTCGAACAAACCAAATTCACTCCAGAGCTAATTATGCGTGGCACTAAAGTCATACTTATGGAGTTGGACAATGTGCGATTTATCGATTCGCTAAACTATTTCCCCATGGCCCTCTCTGCATTACCCAAAGCCTTTGACCTTCCCCCGGAGAAGAAGAAGGGCTACTTCCTTCACCTCTTCAACACATTGGCAAACCAAAATTATGTAGGCCCCATACCATCCAAGGAGTACTACAGCCCTGAAACCATGTTCGAAAAAAAAACCCACAGAGACTTTGAAAATTGGTATAAACGAACAAGTCGCTAACAATGTAGTTTTTCATTTTCAAAAAGAGTTGATCGAGTACTGTATTTCAGATGTAGACATACTGGCGCAAGCGTGCATTAAATTCAGAGACATTTTCTTGAAGGGTGCAATGTTGACCCCTTCATGGAAGCCGTTACCATTGCAAGCGCATGCAATCTGGCTTTCAGACGCAACTTCCTAAAACCAAACACCATCGGTCTGATCCCTAAGAACGGATACCGCATGGTCGACTACCAATCGTCTATCGCTCTGCAGTGGCTGTCTTGGGAGGAAGAAAAGCGCGGTGTTCAAATTCAGCACGCGGGGGCGGGGGAGAGAAATCAAAATTGAGGGGCTAAAAGTAGACGGTTTTGACGGAGAACGAATCAATGAATTTCAGGGCTGCTACTTCCACGCGTGTCCTAAATGCTTTCCTTTTAAAAGGGAAGAGCCCCTTACAGATGACCCTTCCGATACTCTGCATTTAAGGTTCGAGAGAACCAAATCCAAAATTTCTCGACTTGAGAATGCAGGGTATGAAGTAGTTGAAATGTGGGAGTGTCAGTTCCAAAAACTAAAGAAAGAACAAAAATTGGACCATCTAAATTCACTCCCTATTCTAAAACACACTCCCACTCAACCCCAGAGATGCCTTCTTCGGGGGAAGGACAGGAAATGCGAAATCCTATTACAAGTGCGAGGACGGGGAAACTATCCAGTACGTGGACGTCTGCTCACTCTACCCGTACGTTAATAAATTTTTGTCCTTACATATTAAGCCATCCGAAAATCTATGTAGGGGACAAGGAGTGTAGAGAAAGAGGCTTGAAGGCCGAAGGTCTCCTCAAGTGTAAAGTTCTGCCTCCTCTAAATTTGTATCATCCCGTCCTTCCAGCACGTATGAACAACAAATTAATGTTTCTCCTTTGCCGCACATGTGGTCAAGAAATGTCCAACACAGACTGTAACCATAACATCGAGGAAAAAGCATTGACAGGGACATGGACAATGAATGAAATACGCAAGGCTGTGGAAAAGGGGTACGATATTTTATACATGTACGAGCTCTGGGAGTACGAAGGTGGCAAGATACGAGACAGGGAGCCTATTCACCGACTTCATAAACAAATTTTTAAAAATCAAACAAGAGGCATCAGGTTACCCCTCCTGGTGCCTCACTGAAGAAGACAAGGCCAAGTACATTCGTAGTTACCACGAACACGAAGGTATTCACCTGGACCCGACCAAAATTGAGAAGAACGGGGGTCTTCGCTCCCTAGCTAAATTAATGTTAAATTCTTTCTGGGGTAAATTCGGCCAAAGAGAGAATCAAACAAAGACATCGATTGTTAGAGACGCTTATGAGTACTTCCAACTGCTGACTAATCCAGAAATAGATGTAAATACTACTCAAATCATTAATGAGACGGTACTAGTTGTGAATTGGCAATATATTGATGAGGTATGTGAACCCGCGAGAACTGTAAACGTAGTAATTGCAGCATTTACAACATCACATGCCCGATTAAAATTGTATAAACATCTAGAAAAGTTAGAAAGCCAGGTTCTCTACTACGACACAGACAGTGTCCTCTACGTTCACAGAGAGGGCATGCACAAGGTCCCCACAGGGGATTACTTGGGCGAGATGACCGATGAACTGGTTGACTACGGCCCCGGCTCTCACATCGTTGAATTTGTTTCCGGAGGGCCAAAGACCTATGCCTACCTGGTATGGTCCACTAACAAAAATGCACTAGTCGAAGTATGCAAAATTAAAGGCCTTACTCTAAATTTAAAAACCAGTGGAAAATTAAATTTTGAAACTCTTAAATCATTGGTCCTGAGTGGCTCATCGGAGACAATAGACATTGAAGAAAACAGAATAAGACGTACTAAAGAAAAGAACATTGTTACAGTGGAGGAGCACAAATTATTTAAAATTACAGGACCCAAATGAAGGCTCGAAGGATCCTATGACACTTTACCTTTTGGCTTTAAAAATCAAAAATTAATACACGAAGTAATACATCAATCACATTCTTAACGCAGCGTTGTAAAACCTGAGGAATGCATACAGAGAAAATAAATGTTATTTAACATCCGTTGATTGTGACCGAACGTTTGTTGTAACGCGTCCTTCAGATGTGTACTACTATTGAATTATGTTATGAGAGCTGACCACGAGTAAAAATTTGAGATTATTTTATTATACAGATATTTCAATTACATACAAAAGAACTTTTTAAATACTAGATATTGTACTGTATTATTGCAGCCATTCATATAATTTTGCACTCCAGACCCTTCTTTGGGTGGTTGGCCAAGTATTCTGAGTGTAGTATATCACTGTTCTATCATCTTTACCTTCAACCATGTGAATGCGTGACCACCCTCGTGCCAAGGGAGCGTCTGCTTCTAAGGCAGGCGTAACACCTGTAAGTCCTGGAGCAGTTCAATCTCTTTTACGGCTGGCTTAAAACCCGTAAGTCCGGGAGAGGTTGACCCTTGGACAGTGTGGAGGTATAAATGTGGGAGCTCAGTAGAGTGTTTGGACTTGGGCATGGAGATGAACAAGTCTAGGCCCTCGAATGTCTCGGTATGAATGTGGTCTTTCGGGTGGGCTAGGCCCCATAAGTCCCTGAGACCGTGATTGTCTACTGTTGACTGAACTGGTATACGCTGATTTTCTTAAGCCCTTTGGTAAACAGTTATTTGCTTTAGTATTTTATGTTTGTCTATTGTACTATGTCAATGTTTGGAGACTATCACTTTTATAAGCCCCTATGTATGACCTCAGACAAATCCGTTTATCAATGTTCACACCATGATTTTGTCACAAAATGAAACCCTATATACTTAAAAAAGTATATTCCTTGAGTTTCTTTCCAAATATTATATAATAACCCGTAACAGACTCTACACATACCCATGCAGACACACATACCCATGCACACATACATCCAGATACTTGTTATATATTGATTGTAGCTTCTCCGTCTTCATTCCTACATGAGTACTCAGAGAGTTAACATGGGGACCGTCCTTAGGCTTGAGTCTAGAAACATTGTTAGCAAAATTGAGAGGTTTCGTACAACATGTGAAAAACTAAAGTTTTCACTGACCTCGCCCATTGACTTAATAGAATGGCCCCTAGCATTTTCAGAGTGTATTGTTGATCATATAAAGGATGACGCCTTATCTACTGATCACTTTGGAATTACAATCGAACATCAAGGTATGCCTAATGAAGGCCGTATCCCTTTCATGCCAGCATCTAAATTAACCTCTTATGAATTTGATGATGCATTTGAGAAAACATTCTATAATGTTCAAACCTTGGCAGGCCCTTTACTTGTAACAGTAACTAGGGTAAACATACCGAAGCGGTTTCTTCAACAACTGACGTAGATATAATTTAGTACTGAGGTTTACCTTGAGTTAATATTCACTCTGTGCTGGCAACCTCATACCGGAATCGATAAAATATGCTGGGAGGTAGCAAGTGTGGCTATCACCGTAAAGAGCTATGGTTGAGGCTCTTTACACACACGTGGATAGGCCTACAGGGGAAGGAGCCACGTTAAAAATCTCCTAACGTGCCGGGACCCCTACCCCTTGGGTGGTGTGGAAACGTGGGTCAAGGGTAGATTGCTGAAGTATAGAAACTTCATAGATTCATACTCTACGGTATTATATGTTCATATCTAGCAATACCGTTGGTAAAACTTTGATTTTAAGGTTTTGCCAACTGAGAAAGGGGATAGATTCAAGCCTCGAAACGTAGTATCTTACCATATAACGCTGGAAATAATCAAAATCCTATTATGCTTCCATACTATTTAATACAATTACCAATAGTGTTTACCGTGGCTACATTTGTACCATTGAATTAATGTTACACATGCAAGGCTTTAAAACATATGTGAAGCTAATAAATGAAAAAAATTGTTACCAAAAATAACACAGCAGTGCAGTATGAGTCACATAATAGGAACCTACAGCATGTATTAGCTCGAGTTATTCAAATAAGACTGGTGTATTACTATTCCAATACACCAGTTTCTGTCTGTACTTGTAGCCTAGAAAGGTAGTTTACATTAGTATTGATATATAAAACAGCAATATTGATAGCAAACATAAAAAACTAGCAATAATACAGACAAGTAGAGTAACCGGAGGATTAGCAGGCCTCTGATTGGTCGAGAGGATCCACGAAGGCGGCGCCCAAGTCACGGTTGTTGGGGAAATCCCTCGCACTCGAGGGATTTTTCCCGCCAGAGGAGTGGGGAGTGACGTCAGGGGGCGGGGTTTAGCCGCCATCTTGGATCCTCTCGACCAATAAGAACGCGGGGCTATCCTCCGGCTTATTGTATTATTGTAAGTGAATAGCGCGTCCGATTCGGTACTCAAACTCTGACCCTTTACGTGGTATAGCCGAGTCGGTAAACACATACTACTACCAAGACAATAGAAGATGTCTTTTAGGCACATTCCAATAATATTTCTTTAGCGTGTGCCCAACTGATGAGAAGATGCAAATATTGTAATATTGTCCCTAAAATAATATTTAAAATATTTAATGCGTAAATTTTTAATTTATGAAAGCCATAATGGAGTACAATAAGAGAGTGAGTGATTAAATTCTCGACATGGTGTACGATTCAGTAACTAGTTCATAAAAATAAAGGTCATAGAATATTTTTCTTTTAAAAACTACCCTTCACTGTTTTTCTAATATCTAATTTAAACAGTTTAACTTGATTTAATTGAGCTATTATTATTTAGCTAGAATACACTAATTTAATTTAGCTTTTAATATTTAGTCAATAAGGATACGTTATAATAAAAACTGTTTGACATAATGAAAAAATTCTTCTCTTATACAAATTTTAATTTTATATCAATTACGTAAAACAGGTGTAATTCCAATCTGTTGTAATCAATAACATATCAAATTACAAAACGATTCTCCCTGTATTCTTTGGTACAGATCGGATAGTAAATAGCCTAAAATACAAGTTTTGCAGTTTTAGAAAAAACGTTATGACCGCCTCTTGTGGTGAGCGGTATTTTTGTTGTATAACTTATTATAATTAAGTGCACTGCAGCGACTCACAGTATATTTGTCAAATGTAAATTTTGAATAGAAAGCAAGGCAACATGTTTAAGGTATTAACGATACGAACACTGATATTTCAAACAGTAAGTCGGCTATAATATTTTTAGCTGAATTATAGTTAGTTACATTACTTTCAGGAAATGAAATTACTCAAAAAACCTCAGCGATTCCCTTTAAGCGACACATGGGGTAGCCTTGGTTTAACCTTGTAATAGACCAGTGAATGAAATCATTCCATGTGTTCTCAAAGGTTATGGAAGGTGTGTGTGTGTGTGTGTGTGTGTGTGTGTGTGTGTGTGTGTGTGTGTGTGTGTGTGTGTGTGTGTGTGTGTGTGTGTGTGCGCGTGTGTGTGTGTGTGTGTGTGCGCGCGCGTGTGTGTGTAGTTATAAAATGAATTTTACCGCATATTTTTTGAATGATACATAATCTAAACCACGAAGTTCTCACCGGTGGATTAAAAATTACCGGAGTGAAACGATTATCAAAGAGATAACAAATCCAAGGCCGGCGGCACTCGATGTGACCTAGCATTTGAATCAATTTTTTTCAATAAAAAATGTTCAACTGTATTGCTTCTAAAATGTACTATTTGCAAATCTTTATAGTGCTAAATATGCACAGATATTATCTATTAAATTATTTCTAAGCAAATTTTAACGATCTTGATATTCTACAAATGACAGGAAATAAATCTAAAAATCCTATATACATAGTATTATGTATTTTTATTTGCTATATATTATATATTATATTTAATGTTGATTTTTATTATTTATTAATATATGTTTTTATACTACTTATATTATTTATTACTTATATATTTTATTTATTGGAATAATACATCGTAAACTAAAACCGTTTTAAAATTTATAATTATTCTAACGTAAAGATAATCCTTTAATGTGGAGTTCATAAAATAATTATATTAATTATATTTTTATTTAGTATATATATATATATATATATATATATATATATATATATATATTATATTTTTTCTATAACTATCAAGACTCACATATTGTTTACACAAAGTCAGGAATCTTTTAAATGAAAACATAACATATAATTGTAATACAAGTATAACAAATATCAAACAACGTTGACGTGTTAATAAAATTTCTGGAAACAAGTCTCCGAATAAAATCAAATGTACTTAATTGTTGTAATCAGGAATTTCACAAAACTAGCAAGCTCAACCCATTTAATAAGCCTTCAAAAATACAAAATTCTACGAAATCTTAAATATCAGCATATGATGGTTGATAGTATCATAATGGTTAATAAGCGTTCAAAATTACAAAATTCTACGAAATCTTAAATATCAGCATATGATGGTAGAATAGTATCTGCAATAAGCTTGTATCACATATTCATGTAAATCCATGCTATTACAACTTCTTTGGGAGCTTTGTAGGTAAGCGAAGTTACTCTTTAAATTGTTTTTAGTAACTGTAAAAGTGTAATTACCTATGAAGTTTTAAGCTATTTTCTCTGTAAATTATTAAAGCAAATTATTGACAAATAAAAATGCTAAATGAGACAGATATATTTACATCATGAATCAAGAAGTAATGTTTACTGTATAACAAAAAATTAATATTCTTGTAGGAGTATGTAGAATCTTGGAGCATTGGAAAAAAACGGTTTATTGTAGTATCACTATTATAAAGGAAATACAAAATTTTCCAATATCACTATTTATTTTATGCAAGGCCTTTCTGAATCAAAGATGCCATCATCAGGCACTTCACAAATTTGTTGAAAAACTGTGATATTGGAAAAATGTTGTATTCCTTTATATTAGTGATACTTATAGGAGTACTTATACTAAAATTTTATTTTCTCTTGTAAAATTAAATTCTTATGTAATCCAAATTCACAAATAGTATCCATTAAGTAGACCTAATATAAATCATGTAGTGATTTTGGAGTAGGTGGAATTAAAAAATAAAACATCAAGAGTAGAATTTGTATGGCATAATCTATATTTTCAGATGTAGGTAAATGTTAACATAAATATTACTGCAGTAGAGATACCTGATATTTTGGAGAATAAATATATAATATGATTTTTTTATTCTTCCCAAAAAAAATGACTCAGCACACATTTCTATAAAATAACTAAACACTAAATTTTCTTGGGGAAAAAATAAGATCCTAGGAACACAACTTTATCACAAGATTCTGCTAAATATGTTACATGCCTTTATACGTTATTACTTTTCAGATCGCGTTATCACATAAAATTCCCCCTTTTTTTTCGATGAGGGGTGTAAAAAAAAATTTTTTAAAACCCCCCTCATTGATTTTTTTTGTGAAAATGTTTTTCCCCCGGGGAAATTTTTTTTGAAGTTTTTTTCTTTGGGAAAAAATTTTCTAAAAATTTTTAAAAAAATTTTCTCATAATACGCAAGCCCCCTTTTAAAGAATGTATTTAAAAAACCCAAATTTTACAAATCCCAAAATTTATTATTGTAATGAAATTTTTACAGTTTTTTTTAAAAATTTTTAAATTTAATTATTTTATTTTTTTTTAAAAAAACCCACCAAAACCCCCCCCCAAAAACACACAACCCCCCCCAAAAAACCCCACCCCCCCCCCCCCCAAAAAAATAAAAAAAAAACTTCCCCAAAAAAAAATTTTTTTAACCCCCCAAACCCCCCCCAAAAAAAAAAAATTTTTTTAAAATTAAAAAAAACAAAACCCCCTTTTTTCCCCCCCCCAAAAACCCCCCCAAAAAACCCCAAAACCCAAAAAAAATTTAAAGAAAAACCCCCCCCTTTAAAAATAAAAAATTTTTTAAACCAAAAAACCCAAAAATTAAAAAACCCCCCCCAAAAAACCAAAAAAAAAAAATTTTTTCCCCAAAACCCAAACCCCAAAAAACCCCAAAAATTTTAAAAATTTTTTAAAAAAACCCCCCAAAAAAACAAAAATTTTTTTTCCAAAAAACCCAAACCCCCAAAAAAAATTTAAAAAAAATTAAAAAAACCCCAAAAACCCCCAAAAAAATTTCCTACAACCAAAAACCAACCCAAACCCCCAAAAATTTTTAAAAAAAAAAACAAAAAAACCTTTTAACCCTAAAAACCCCCCTTTAAAAAAATTTTTCCCCCAAAAAACCAAAAAAACCCCCCCCCCCCCCTTTTTCCCAAAAAAACCCCATACTTAACCCCCCAAACCCTTTTAACAAAAAACCCCCCCTTTTAAAAAATTTTTAAATTTATCAATATTTAAACAAAAAAAACCCCAAAAAAAAAAATCCCTATAAAAAAACCCCCCCCTTTTAAACCCCAAAATTTTTATTTAAAAAAAAATTACAACCCCTTTTTAATCTAAAATTTAAAAAAAATTTTTCCCCAAAATTAAAAAAAAAAAAAAACCCAAATTTTTTTTCCCCCCCAAATCCCCCCCAAAATACCCAAACCCCCAAAAAAAATTTTTTAAAAAAATTTTTCCCAAAAAACAACCCCTTTAACATACAAAATTAAAAAAAAACCCCAATTTTTTAATAAATCCCACAAATTTTTTTTAAAAAAAATAAAACCAACCCAAAAAATTTAACCCCCAAAAACCTTTTAAAAAAAACCAATTAAAATTTTAATAAAAACCCCCCCCCAAAATTTTTTTAAAAATTTAAATTTAAAAAAACCCCAAAAAAATTTTAAAAAAATTTAAAAAAACCATTTAAAAACACAAAATTTTTTTCCCAAAACAAAAAAAATTAAAAAACTCAAAAACATTTAAAACCCCCCAAACCCCCCCAAAACTTTCCCCCCTTTTTAAAAACTAAAAAAATTTTTTAAAAACCCCATCCCCCAAAATTAATTTTTAATAAAATTTTTCCCCTAAAAAAAAACCAAAAAAAAAAAAAAAAATTTTTTAATTTTTAAAAAACAAAAAAAAAACCAAAAAAAAAAAACCCAAAAAACCCCCCAAAAATTAAAATTTTTTAATTTTTTAACCCAAAAAAAAAACCTTTTAAAAAACCCCCCCCACCAAAAAAAAAACCCCCCAAAAATTTTTTTTAAAAAACCCCCCCCCCCAAAAACACCAATTTTAAACCCCCCCCAAAACAACTCCAATTTTTTAAAATTTTTCCCCTTTTTTTAAACCCCAAAACCCCAAACCCAAAAAAAACCCTCCCAAAATTTTTTTTCCAAACCCAATTTAACCCCAAAACAAAACCCACCCTTTTCCTTTTTTAAAAATTAATTTTTTAAAAAAACCCCCCATTAAAATTTAAAAAAAATTTTTTCTTTTTTAAAAAAAAAAAAAATTTTTTAAATTTCATAAAATTTTTTTTCCCAACCCCAAAAATTTCACAATAAAATTAAAAATTTTCAACCCCCAAATTTTTTCCCAAAAAAACCTTCCCTTTTAAAATAACAAAAAAAACCAAAATTTTAAACCCTTTTTTAATTTTTTCTTAAATACCCCAAATTTTAAAATTTTTTTCCCAAAAATTTTAACCCACAAAATTTAAACCAAATTTTAAAATTTTTTTTAAATTTTTTCCCCCCAAAAAACCCTTTTCCTTTTTTTTTAACCCCAAAAAATTTTAAAATAAACCCCCAAAACCAAAAAAATTTCCCCCCCCCCCCATTTTACATTAAAAAAAAAAAAACCAAAATTTATAAAAAAAAACCCTTTTAAAAAAAAAAATTTTAAAATTTAAAACCAAAAAAATTTTCAAACCTTCCCCCTTTTAAAAACCAAATAAAAAATAAAAATAACTAAAAAAAACCCCCCTTCCTCCCCCCCTTTTTAAAATTTTTCCCAAAAAAACCTTTCCCCCAAAAAAACTTTTCCCCCCCAAAAAAAATTTTTAAAAAAAAAACCCCAAAAACAAAACCAAAATAAAAAAATTTAAAAACCCCCTTATAAAAACAAAAAAACCCCTTAAAAACCCCCCCATTTAAAAACCCCTCCCCCCCCCCCACAAACCCCCCCCCAAATTTTTATACTCCCCCCTCCCTTTTCCCTTTTAAAAATTCCTTTTAAAAAACCCCCCCCAAAACCCCCAAAAAACCCTTAAACAAAAACCCCCACAAAAAAAACAAAAAAACCCCCTTCCCCCCCCCCCCCCCCCCCCCCAAAACCAAAAAAAAAAATTTTTAATTTAAAAAATTTTCCCCTTTCCCTTTCCAAAAACCCCCACCCCCACCTTTTTTTTAAAATTCCCCCCCTTTAAATAAAAAAATTTTTAACCCCTTTTAAAACCCCAAAAAACCCTTTTTTAAAATTATCCATTCAACTTACCCCAAAATAACTCAAAATCACCCAAAAAAAAACCCCCACCCCTTTCCAAACAAAAAAAATAAAATTTTAAAACCCCCCCCCCAAAATTTCCCCCCCCTTTTAAAAACCCCCTTTTCCCCACTTTAAATTCCCAAAAAACCCCCTTACCTTTTTAAAACCCCCCTTTAAAATTTTTAAAAAACCCCCAACCCCCAACCCCCCTTTTAAAACCCCAACTTAAATTTTTTTTAAAAAAAATTTTACTCCCCCCCTTTTAATTCCCCCCCCTTTTTACATCAAACCCCCCACCTTTTAAACCCCAAAAACCCCCCCTTTTTCCCAACCCCCTTTCCCCACCCCCCCCCTTTTCCATTTTTTTTTTAATTTTAAAACCCCCCAAACCGAATTTTCCCCCTTTCCACCAAAAAACACGCCCCTTTTTTTAAAAAAACCCCTTTAAAAATTTAAAACAACCCCCCCAAAACCCCCCAAAAACCCCCTTTTTCCAAAAACCCAAAAAACCGGTTAATTTTAAAAACCACACTTATTTTCCTCCACCCCCCTTCCCCCCTTTTTTTAAATTTTTAAAACCCCAAATTAAAAAATTTAACCCAACCCCCATCCCACAAAATTTAAAAAAACCCAAAAAAACCCCAAACTCCCCCCTTTTTCCCCTTAAAAATTTAACAAATACATAAAAAAAAAAAAACCAAACCCCCAAAAGCTTTATACCCAACTTTCCCAAAAACCCCCCTCCTTTAAAAATTCTGCCCCCCCCCTATCTTTTTAATAATTTTTTATTAAAAAAACCCAAAAAACCCCACCCTTAAAATAATTCAAAACTTAAACATTACCAACCCCCCAAAATTTTAAACCCCCTTTTAAACTCACCTAATCATTCCAATAACGCCCCCAAAAAAACCACACCCAAAAATTTTTTCTCCCTCCCAACCTTTAAAAACCCCCCCCTTTTTTTCAAACCCCCCCTCCCCGGGGAAAAAAAATTTTTTAAATTTTAAAACAAAAAAACCCAAAACTTTCCCTTTTTTAAAAAACCCAAAATTTTTAGCAAAAAAAAATCCCCCCCCCCCCCAAACCCCCACCCCCCCCCAAAAAAACCCCCCCCCCTTCAATCAAAATTATTTTCCCCCCCCAAAAATTTTTAATCAAACCCCCTTCCCCCCTTAAAATACCCCCAAAAAAAAAAAAAAACAACCCCCTTCAACTTTACCTCCAAAAATTAAAACCCCCCCAAAAATTTAAAAACCTCCCCAAAAAAAACCCACTTCATTAAAATACAGTGTTAACCCCCCCTTTTTCTATACTTTTTAAAAACCCGGGTAAAAAAAAACCCCTGAAAAAAAAATTTTTTTAAAAAAAACCTTTTCCCCCCAAATTTTCCCCCCCCAACCCAAAATTTTTCCCCCAAATTTTTCCCCCCCAAATTTTAAAACCCCTTTTAAAAATTTTGGGGGGCCCAATTTTTTTTTTTTTACCACTAATTTTCCCCCAAAACCCCCTTTCCCAAAACCGAAAGGGGGTTTTAAATTTAAAATCATCAATTTTAAAAAAAAAACCCCAAATTTTTTAACCCCTAAAAAAAAAAAAACCCACCTCACAATTTCCTTTCACCCCCCAAAAAAACCCTAAACAAAAAAAAAGGGGCCCCCTTTTAAAATCCCTCCCCTCCTTTCCTTAAACCCCTTTTTTCCCCCACCCCGGCTATTTTAATTGCCCTTTACAATCCCAACCCCCCCAGCCCCAAAAAACCCCAAATTCCCCCCTTCCCCAACAATACCGGGAAATTTTCAAGGGACCTTTTAAAACCCAAAACCCCCAAAAACCCCAAAAAACCCCATTAAAAACTCTTTCCAACATATTTCCTTCGCACAACCATTTTTCCCCTTAATAAAACCCCCTTAACCCCAAGGGGGAAAACAGCACACCACCGGTATCCCATCCCCCTTTTTTTTTTAAAAACCCCCTTTTTAAAACCCCCACTTTTAAAAAAATTTTTTTAATTTCCCCTTCCAACTTTTGAAATTTTTTAAAAAAATTTTTTAAACAAAACAATTTTTGGT
Source organism: Homalodisca vitripennis (assembly GCF_021130785.1). NCBI lineage: Eukaryota > Metazoa > Arthropoda > Insecta > Hemiptera > Cicadellidae > Homalodisca > Homalodisca vitripennis. The sequence goes on along the minus strand of NW_025778414.1, from coordinate 3,545 downwards.
TTTTTTTAAAATAAATTTCCCCTTAAATTTTTTTTTCTCCCCAAAAAATTTTTTCCCCAGCCCATTTTTAAAATTTTTAAATTTGGGGTAAAAACGCCCTTTAAAAATTTATTTTGTCTTAAACTCCCCTTTTTAAAAATTTTGTAAACCAAAAAACCCACTAAAAAAAATTTTTAAAAAATTTTGGGGGTAACCTTTCCAAAAAAAATTCCCCAAAATTGGGGCCATTAAAAAGGGGCGTCGGGAAAGGGTTTCCCCGTTTTACTCATTTTTGGCTGGATCTGGAAAGGGCCCTATTTTTTTAAAATTAAAAGGCAAAAAGAAAAAAAGGGTCATGGATTTAAAAACTTATGTGATTTTAAAAAAAAATTTTTCCCCCCGAAACCCCCCCCATGTCACAACTTTGATTTTTTTTCATTTTTCAGTTATTCGTTGGGAAAAACCCCCAAAAGGAAGGTTTTGACTTAGTTTATTTTTCCCTTTTAAAAATTTTAAAATTTTTAAAAATTTTAAAACCCTTAAAAAATTAGGGGGGGGGGGAAAATTGGGGCACTACACTCTATTTTTAAAAAATTTTACTGCTTGGTAGCTTGAAATTAAGGAGAGGGGGGTTTTTCCCAGACGTCTAACATTTAAAAATGGGAAATTTTCCCCAAGTGTAATTGTTAGGGTGTAAATGTTTTTGTCTTAAAAAAGGGGTTTTGTTTAAAAAAAAAAAAAAGGGCCAATTCTATAGCTCAATTTTAATTTTCGGCCCCCCTGGGACAGATTACAAATAGTCATAAGGAAGAAAATTTTTTATGGGGGGGAAAAAGAGAAAAATATTTGTGAGTTTAAAAAAAGTGATAGGCTTTTACGGCGCTCCCCCTAATTTGGGGGTTTTGGGAAAACCCCTTAAAAAAATTCTTGCTTTTTTATGTAGTTTTATGTTGTCTCAAGAAAGATTCAAAATTTTTTCCGGGAAATTTTAAAAATTTTAGTAAGCAAGCGGAAAAAGAGTGTTTTTTATACTTTAAAAATTTTAACTGTTAACCCCCCAAAACCAATATTTTTTAAATTTTTTTTTAATATAGAAAAACTTTTTTTTTAAAATCTCACTGTTGTACACAGATTGATGCCCTTTTTTTTAAAATTAAGTCTATTTTGTTGTTCTATTTTGGTTAAATATGAAAAAAAAAAACTTGCTAAGCCCCCCCCAAATTCGTTCGATTCCCATCATTTATAAAACCAAAAAAAGGGGGGGTTTTGGGAAAAGGGGTTCTTCTATGTCATTTTTTGGTTTTCCCCCCGTTTATTTTTATTAGTGCAGAATAAAAAACCCCGTTTCCCCCCAAAAAATCTTAGTGCAAAAAATTCTTAAAAAAATTATAAGGTTTTTTTTGAGAAGATAGGGTTTTTTGGGGGAAAAGGCTTGGGTTAAAAATGTGGGGGAACGATGTGTGGTTTGTTTTCTTTCCCCCGGGATATTGTTTTATTCCTTTAGAAAAAAAAATCGGAAAAAAGAAGTCTGCAAAAAAAAATCGGATTGTATCCCCCTGCACTAAGGGGAAAAAGTTAAAAGGAACTAAACAAAAAAAAACCCCCCTTAAAATCCCCCCTCCCCCCCATATCTGCGTTGGGGGAAGCGGGTTGCCCATTGGGGCCTTTTAGATCGTGTCAGTCAACATGTAGTGCTCTAGTTGTCCCCGATGGAAAAATTTGGATACTGGGCGAATAAAAAGGGAATGAGCATTTTTAAAAAACAAAAATGATTTAAGGGGATTGTTTTTAAAAGGCAAATACCAAAACCCCTATTCTCTTTTTTGAAAAAAATTTACCAGGTAGTCAAATTTTGCCCCGTTGGGGGAAAACCCCCTGGAATAAAAAAAACAAAAAAATAGTTTTCTGTTCCCCAAAATTTTTTCATTTTCTAAAGGATCTTTATATTTTTAAAAAAAAAGGATTCTAAAAAAATTTTTTTCCCCTTTCCCCATTTTGTGTACATTATTAGTGTTTGGAGCAAAAACCCGAGACCGGGGTTTGAAATTACTGTTTTTTATTGCTAATTATTCTAAAATAGTTTTTATTATAAATGAAAAAATGTTTTGAAATTTTTTTGAGGGGGAATAATCAAAAAAAACCCTTTTTGGGGAAAATTTTAAAAAAAAATTTTTAAAAAAACCCCCATTAGTTCCCCAAAAAAAACCCCATGCGTTTTTGGGGAAATTTTAAAGTATTCCTTTTCCCCAAAAGTTTTCAAAATTTTTTTTTATTATTTTTTAATTAAATGTGAACGGGGAATTTTTTTAAATTTTTTAAAAAATGTGTATTTTTTGCAAACCCCTGTGACAGGACGCTTGTTTTAAGTTTTTGTATTTCAATATTTTTAAAAAATTATAAGTATAGTAAGTAAAAAAGGGCTAAATGGAAAAAATTTTAAATTTTAAATTTTTTTAGATGGTAGAAAAGCCTTATAACACCAATTTAAAAAATTTGTTTTTTACAAAATATTATGTTTTTTTGGGGTTGGGGGGAAATTTCCCCCTAGATTTTTATATATCGAGTGTATAATAGGTAATAAATTTGCAGTTTAGTAATTCGTAAACAATTTTTATCATGCGATAGAAAAAAAAAATTTTTAAAAAATTTAAAGAAATTTGTAGTAAAAAATTTTGGGTTTATATATAAAATATAAAATTTTTGGGGGGTTTTTGGGATAAAATTTTATATAAAATCCCCCAAATTTTTCTTTTTTAAAACCCCGGGGGGTTTAAATTTTTTAAATTTGTAAGAAAAATTCTAGGTAACAAAGGCCCCCTTGTGAGAGCTTTTTTATCTTTCCCCCATTCGGTGTAATAAATTTTTAAAACCCCTTTTAAAAAAAAAGGAAGTCCAAGGGGTTTTAAAAAAATCAAAAATTTTTTTGTTTTTTCTTCAGCCCCCCAAAAGGCCCCCGTGTCCCTTGTCAGTTTTTTTAAGTCTGGGATTTTTTTTGTATTAAAAAAAATTTTTTTTTTTTACCCCAAATTTTTTTTGGGTTTTTAAAAATAATAATTTAAAGTAGAGCGAATTTATAAAATAATTTTTTTAATTAAAAAAAACCCCAAATTTGGGGATGTTGTTTTTTTTCAAAAAATTTTTATTGAAATTTAAAAGGGGAAAACCCTTTTATTCATCCCGGGGCGTAGACCCCCCCTTTTTCCCCAAAGCCCCGGGGTAATAGAAAAAAAACAAATTTTTTGGGCCCCAATTTAAAAACCCCAAAATTAAAAGCCTTTTTTGGGTTTTCATTTTAATTTAAATTTTTTAACCCCAAAAAATTTTTAAAATGTCTAAAAAAAGGGGGGATGGGGAAAAAAGTATTGTATTAAATTTTAGTAAAAATTAAAACCCCCTTTTAAAAATTTTTTTTCCCCTTTTAAAAAAATAGGTTTTTTGGGGAAAAACCCCAAACCCCCTTTTCCCCTTTAAAATGGGGAAAAATTTAAAAATTGGTAAAATTTCATTTTTGGGGCCCTTTTTTTTAAAATTTCCCAAAAAGTTTAAATACCCCCAAAAATTTTTGT
>NW_025778413.1:0-37536 GCF_021130785.1 Homalodisca vitripennis | reverse complement strand
AACTTTTAACGTTCCTTGGAATGAACCTCGCTATCTTGTAGTAATTTGAAACCGTCAGTTACTAGCTTAGGTTATTTATTAATTAAATTATGTTTTTATAATAAAAAAACTCAGAAGATCTATAAAATAGCTGTCTCATACATGAGGAGATCAGTAATGAGAAAGGCTTGATTTATTCGCTCTCCAGTTACAAAAGTGTGGACTTTTTGCCTTAACAAGCAAACTGCGCTGAGAAGCAATTCAACTTTGGATCTTCATACTAAGTCAAAGAAGTAAAACAGAAAAACTTCAGATTAAGTTTTGTAAATTACAAGGAAGTTTGCAGGTTACGTTGTGTCCAATTTATCTTACAGTTCTTCAGTACAATGAGATACAGCTGTTTAGGTCTCACCGATATCGCAAAATGATGACTTGCCGTGACATGTTGATAGGTGTTCTAGTGTTTGGCTTTAATAGTAATGTCGTTCCTTCGCAATCTTACTTGGGCGATAATTAGTCGCAAAGGATTGGTGAACATAATTATGATCATTGTGGTAATTAAAAATTCGCATATCCCATCCTGTCGGTACATAAGAACCAAATTTTAGTACATTCTTAGACAGATTTCGCAATATTCTTAGTACATTCTTAGTAAATTCCATTGGGATGTCGCAATACCCATTCCAGAAGTCAAAGGTCACTGCGAAAGATCTTTACCGAGTCACACCTTGTACTACAACATACCCCGCCGAAAACTCTAAAACCCAACAAGGGTCTTATTTGGGTATATTTTGTCTGGATGGCGTCATATTTGTATATACTTCATTCACCATCATATCTCAAGGTCGAACGTTCTAAAAATGATCGTTTAAGGTGGTTATGCATCCTCACCTGTTTTTGTTAAATGTAACCAAAAAAAGTCTGGAATAATTTTATGGATATAAAGAGGAAATCCCCATATCTTAAAAAGGCATGTGTATGTTGCCAACAATAACAAATATCAATATATCGATAGCCCTGCTATCTACGAAATTGTTAAGCACATGCATGGAAATTATGAGTTTCAAATGTCCACCATAGAGAAGTGCCAAACTATATAATACTCAGATTTACAGCAATACCCTTTGGATCATTGGCCACAAGATTCAGATGCATTCCTGTTGCAGTTTATGAGACTGTTACATTCCAATTACGACTCCAATCACTAAACTAACCGGTTGGGTATAAGCCACACAAAATATTACACTAACTCATTAGGTAACTCTGAAACAGTCTAAGCTCACTTCTTCTGACAGCTTGTCAGATCCATGATGTTAAGATTTCTCATAGCGCAAGATCACTGAGCCTCAAAGACCTCATCATCTGTGGGCAGGCCCCAGGCCGTTAGCAGGTACTGGCGTCTGACAACGTTTAGCCTTTGGAAGTCCTCAGCCTTTGGATACCCCCCCGGTAAGCATTTCCTAGCTTTTTTGAAAACACTCAGCTTATAGAACTTATCGGCTTCTGGAAAGCCACAGCCTCAGTGACCTCAGTCTCAAGAACATCCCGACCTTCAGCGGCCCCAGGCCTTTGGAAGGTCCCGGCCTCTAGTAGCTCTCCACCTTTAGCAGTTTTGAAAGCTGTCAGCCTCTGGCTCCTCCTCCTCCTGGTCTCTAAAGCCGTTTACGAGCTATCCTTGGCTATTACTTGTCCTACAAAAGATTCATGAGAAACTGGCGTGAAACCCATTGAACTACAATGAGTTCAAAGTAATTGTACACATTATGGATTTAATATCGTGTCCTAAAGCCCCGCCCTTTTATCCCAATGGGCGCTTGACAATCCTCCTTCGTAAACATTTATTATTATAGAACGATCGTGCCAGTTTTTAATTGAAATACATGAAACCGTAGGATAGATGCATAGATTTGTTTACATCAAATTTATTTTTTTCTAAAATCTATTCAACTACAAAGTGTGTAGTTATAAATTATTTATCAATTTGTTTTAAACTTAGTGCTCCAACCCTTTATCTCAAGAACATATCAAAAATCTCATCAAGGTTAAACATTTTATAAACGTATTTACGTCTATTCCATTTTTTTTTAATCTATCTAACGCATTTAGTTCATCCTGCACGTGTATAAAGTAGTTGTGTAGGAAAGGTATCCCCTTGATCTGATTTGCCACAAAAACCTGACGTTTCCACTTACTTTGTAGAACGTACATTACACAATTTCATTATGATACATAAATAAGAAATATTTACACTCTGTATAATGCATAAGTATATGTGGAAAACGGTATATTTTAGATTGATTTTTAGATTAATTACTATCAGTAATTATCTCTTAGCTGTCAGAAAATAGCTAGGCCTGGTAATATATTTCATATTTAGTGCATGTATAAGATTTTAAAATAATAGATTTGCTTAAATGAATGAATTTAAGCAAATCTATTATTTTTAATATTATTATTTATATTATATTATATTGATTTAATTATAGTATATATATATATGTTTAAAGTAATTTTAAAGGATATAAAATATATTCGTAAAATGTGTTACAAAGACGCGTTTTCACCGTCCGTGAGTGCCAGCACATGAAAACAGAAACGAAGTGTACCATTGTAGTGTACCCAGAGCGAATATAAAATAAACTCCATCCCACTACTTCTTTTAAATAAAAAATCACAGACTAGTATATGCAGTATGTTTTTTAAACTAATGCAGCTAATAATTAAAAAATATATTCTTAATGTTTATAATTATATACACACATGTCAATACGTTAAACTTTAAGTAATAATACTTACATTGAATACTTTTTACTACCATTTTCTGATCTGCTTGTAAGTGTGAAAGCTTTTGAAGAATAAAAGCCTCCCTGTAGAAGTATAATGGTCTACCACCGACTTAAAATCGTTAAAAATCACCTGCTTCATAACTAAGTCAATCTGTTCCAGTAATAACGTTACATGAACAATGGAAAAGCAATCACGATTGGAGCTGGCTTTTGCCAGGAAGGCTGCTGTAAAAAGGCGGTTGTTTCAGCTGTTTTATAAAAAAAAGCACTAATTGATTTCAACGTATCAGCTCATTTTTATCCGTATTAAAATGGCAATGTTTAAATTTTATAAATCTGCGTTTTAATAACAATATTTGATGTACCCTGCCTCGGTATTATCACAAGTAGTAAGGGAGCGTGAAATATTAACTATAAATGATGTATACAGAGACTGATGAGGGGCCATGGGGCTTTTCCAGCTTTCCTTTCAACTCATTGTAATCATTTAAAGTTTATTTTTTAAAATATTTAATTGATTATAAGATGCAAAAAATATCTTATTAATAGGCTTATTAATATTTTATATTAAGTAAAAAATATGTACATATTTTAAAATAATGAAATTAACGAATTACAGGTTAGTTTTACGTTGTGATATTATAAAAATACATCAAAAACTTTATAATAATAGATATTATTGAAATATTATTTTAATCTTGGTAAGGACATTTAATTTTCTAATAATTTAAGTTCAAATTATCGAAAGGAGAGTACAGGCATTCAAAACGAATGGTATATAAACTATTACAAAGTAGGAGTACATTACACCACATGTAAACGTAAACACACTTCGCCGAGATTTCATACGAAATTTAGTCATTTTATCCTCCTGCTGGCAAAAACAGACAATCATACAAAATAGAAATGGTTTACATCCCTCGCTCCCGTCCTCCACAAAAGAGAAATTTTGTCAGCCTATTGATTGGTAAGGTCCAATGGTTCCAATAACTCTTAGCCAAATTTCATAGTTGGACATTTACACGTTAAAATGAAAACTATATATATATTATATATATATATATATATATTATATATGCCTCATTATTGTCTAACTAGTATTGAAGTTTTCATGAGAATTTAAAGTTTGAAGATACAATTTTAAAAAAATATCTTGGCCATGGGTACATTTATTATTAAACTGTGTTTCATAGCAATATTTAAGTAGAAACACACACTTTCACCAAAAGATGATGAATGTGTTGAAGTTAGCTAGGCTAATTATTTTTATATGTCTCATTTTTACAATGCCATATGATTTCTATTCAGTTTGTGTAAGGAATTTGATTTAATCTGCTATTTTCTTGTCGCCATCCATAAAACCGATCAAAACATGTTCCTTAAACGTTGAGCTAAATTCTATCGAGTGGACAATGTCCATTAACCAACTTGATTTTTTCTGCAATTGAAGTTTTCATGCAAGATTTCAAGTCTATAGGTTAGTTAGCTATCGATATGTCTTGTAGGACTGGCATACATAAATTACATGTTTCCAGCCCTAAATTCAACAAATAAAATACATTCTTTCAAAAATCTGTTATTGTTAGGAATCTAAACATGCTTTTATGCTAATATAATTGTTCATTCACAACACTTCTATAATTTCTACGAATAAGATTAAATGAAAACTATCAAGAGACTGTAAAGGAATAAAATTACTAACATAATAGAAACGCCTTTTTGAAAACCAATCCTATTTTTAATTTTCATCATTGTAGTATTAATATAATATTTCTAATCGAAGGGAATAGCATCCGCTGTGCTTATTTTTTTGTTAACAAACTATTAAGGAATATAAAAAAATGATTACAATAATTGCTCACGTTTGAAACTATTCCATTGTTTAATTTACCGGGCTGTGACGTCTAGTCGAGACAGACCATATTGGGGGTTTGATGTCTCCAGCCAATATCACTGCTGAAAAGAGAAATTCTTCTTCTTTGTATTGCAGGAGGCAATCTTTGTTATGAAAAAAGACTACAGTTTTATAATATATTTTACAGTTTACATTTCTTACTTCAAACTTATATTATTATTCTACTTACCCATACACTATTTGTTTATGCTTATTCTGCATTAATAGCCTGAGCGTTAACAAAGGCCTATCGATATAGAGGCTGAAAAAAGTTTAGTTTCTGTCTGTCTGCATATAATTCCGCACGATTATATCGATTACGAACTACCCTATAAACGAAGTTACGCCATCAAGCTAAATTTCTATATAGGCAACACCCAGTTTGATGATTGAATGCATCATTCCTTGGGCTGTGGCTGAGCGCTAGCTAATATTTTAGCATTAATCCTATATGTAAACTTGTTGGCAACGAGGAAATAGTAGATACAATAAATTTGCAAAAAAGCTGAGTACAATTTGAAAATCATTTATTTTAGTTTCTATTTTACGAATTTTCAATTTGTAGTTCATCATAGCTGTAGGAGGTTTAGATTTGAGTAATTGATAGATTTTCCTTTTATATGGGTTAAAAATTTTAATGCAAACTTTAAAACATGTATTATTGGCTCAAGTTTAATTAAACTTTTAATTGAATATATAAACTGCCAAACAGATTCTAACGAAATTGCCTGCGGAAATTATAATTATCAATTATAGGGGTCTTATAAAAATTATAAATTTTGAATAAGTCAGATCAACATACGTAAGTCATGGAAAATAATTTGAAAACAAAATTATAAACATAGGGATACTTGCCATTAGAGTAGGTGATTTAGGTGAGTAATATTAAGCCTTAAGCCACTTAATATGAAATGTTATTCTACATTGGTTTTGATGGGCCTAAGAATATCTTTCTCACAATGTTTACAATAACATAAAACTAGGCAAACGATTTTTTAAGTATGTTTGTTTGTATGCACTTGTTTCAGTGTCTATGTGTTTGTGTGTGTGTGTGTGTTTTTGTATTGTATGGTTTTTGTGTATTACAGAAATTTCTATTCTTTAATTAAAGACACCGTGATTAAAATAAATTTGTGGTTACGTTTACTCGCATCTGTGGTATGGGGTGGTATTTTGGGAAATCCGGTGTTATCAAAACGAATTTTCAAAATTCAGAAATATATCATTAGAATCATGTTCAAACTTAAAAAGAGACAATCCTGCAAACCACTTTTTTTAAAAACCATAACATTCTCACTTTACCATCTCTATATATTCTAGAAATCCTATTACTGTTTAAAACTAATAACAACTCTTTTCAAAAAATCAAGTATTGCACCATCATAACATCAGAAATCAACCCTTACAATACCCCCATACACCGATTAAAACTATTCGAGCAGGGTCCTTATTATTCAGCTCTTAAAATCTATAATAAATTACCACCAAATCTAAAGAAGGAGAATTCCATAAATGCATTTAAAACTTCCCTAAAACTTCTCGTTAACACGGGCCATACTATTCAGTTGATGAATACTTTAATGAATAACAGTTGTTTACTAGTTCCTATTATTGAATTTTTAGACCAAGTTTACTAAGCTTTGCAGATATATATAACTGTTTTCTTGGTTAGTTTAGTTTAGTTTGTTCATTAGTTTTATTTTTAACATTTAACAATTCATATGTTTATCTTTTAGCTATGCTGAAAATTATAAACCTATGTGAAGCTTATAATAAATAAATAAAAATAAAAAAATAATCGGAACCAATTAGGGCTAACATTACAAGAAAACTTCTCTAGAGCCAGTACTAATACAGCTAACAATAACAGCAAGGAAATGTGAGATGCCAAACAAAGGACAGAGAAAATGCCGCCTTTGATAGTGGAAGTCATTAGCCCTCTCGTTATTACAGCACCAATTTGTATATAGTAAAAACATTTTCTTATCTTCATTTTTCGTAATTTAATATCTTTCAGCGCGCATCACACACACACACACACACACAACACACACACATTTTTTACTTACTAAATATACACCTGAGCTCTACTATTTGTGTTACTTTGTAAAAATAAGTATCACAGTTATTTTTTTTTGTGTCCATCAAAAATTTATACAAAAAATATGATGTTCTATAATAGTTACAAGGTAGGTTACGCCACGTATCGTAACAGGCTTCGCAGAGGTTGCAAGCACAATTTTAAAACTACAGCTTATTTTGTTCTCGAGATGTCCTGTGGAGAGATGAATAGAAGGACAATCATTCTTGTTTTAACTGAAGTTTGATGCCAAATTGAAATTTTACATATAAAACATTTCTCTACATATCTTGCCTTATGATATATTTTTATTTTTTTCATTAATTTGGTTTATATTTTGGTAAATAGTTAAAGTCTACACACCAAGCCACTATACTTGATGTATGCGTTGGGATAGTTAGGCTACATGTGTCATGTCACATGTTTAAATCTGTATTCTGCTATTTTATCGTTGCCATCATGGTTACCCATATCACCAGTGTCAAAATATTCGGCAACTCCCAGCCAAATCCCATAGAGTGACATATACCATCATCAACTATAAATAAAGCTTCTGCTCAATTTGAAGTCTATAGGTGAGTTCGTTTCTAAGATATCTAGGGGGCAGACAGAAATCAATTTTTTTCCAGGCCTACGAGTGATATGCTTCGCTAAAGCAAAATTAACATGAAAGTGGGTTCTCTTCTTGGTGTCTATGACTATCACGTGTACCTACGGTAGCCTATTATGTGTACCTATTCTCTATTACAGGTGTATGTATTCACGTGTACCTAGAATTATGATTTATACAATCCTGCATTCACGTGTTTGTTGTTACATACTCACATATCCAGAATCATGTCGAGAAATGTATATATAATATTTTTTTACGACTGACTCCCTTGTAAATCTAGTATGGGTGGAAGAATACATATATTTTCCTACTGTCATCTGAATTATGACGTATGTTACCTTTATTTCCTTAATAATGACATTTTATTCTTCTATGATTCTCCAAATAATGACTTGTATTCTCATGTATGACCCAAAATGATGGAATGCATGTTGCTATGGGTGTTAGAGTGAGTACGTATATTCTCCAATGGTTTTCAATAATGATGAGGTGTATCACCGTTACCAGAATGGTGATGACTATACTCATATTTCTCTGATAACGTCATCGCTGAACACTCACTTAACCGAAATCTAAGCACTAGCAATGGGGTACCATGTTTAAAGCTGAATATTTAACTTCTCTGAACTGTACAGCTTTCATGATTTTTTATGAAAATGTTTTTTTATAAGCCCATAGCAACGTCTGTAAACACACACATTGTAGTTGCGTATATTATTCTTACTGTTTTTGTAGAGTTTTTATTTAAACGTTGATGTTCATTAATGTATTAGTTAACTAACGTTGTTGTAAGCATACATTTTTTCCAATCGAGAATAGTTAAGCCGTTCATCTTATTTTAACATTTTTTGACTTTTTAAAACAATTTTTTCATAAAAATCCATATACATAATACTAGTACTATTAGGTTACCACACTATGGGTCAACTCTTCTATTAGTACTCTTAATGTGCAGACTAGGTTATAAATACGATAGTTCTAAAATATGCACTACCGAATCCGAATGTTAGACATTGTTTAAAATGTGTAACGATTTCATTAAACCCAACTCAGAATCACTGTAAGAGAGAGTTATTTCAAGATCAAAATATGAGCAAAATAAAAGAATTAGAACTAATAATTCTACATTTATAACATGAGATTGTGAGGGCTGAATAATTAATTATTAATAATAAATTCAAATTTTAAAACTCAAGATTTTTATATGAAGTAATGTAACACTTATGCCTAATTAATGTATGTTTTTAGATGCTACAATAATCAGTAGTTTATTACTGGAATTGTATCTCTCCCTCTGCATCTCTTGTTAGACCAAATCCGAAGCCAAGGAAAGCCTCAGTGGCCAAGTGACTGACAGATTCAATCAGCGAGTGAAGAGTGTGTACTATTCTAGGGAGATAGTTTTCTAACTCTAATTAGCAGAGTTCTACCACAAAACTTATATGCCGGTGCAAAGGTTTATTTACTAAAGATACGGCAAATAACATTAATCGACATTAATTAATAACATATATGTGATATATTCTATCAACTATCAAGTAAAATACCACTTTTCTTCTACTGACACGAAACTAGAGAAAGTCTAAACTTACCCTCTATAATTATTAACTATTTATGGATTCAAACCTATTGATCTACCAGATGAACTTTTATAATGGGTCTAATAAAGAAATAGCTTCTTGAAACGGTGTCATAGCAGTCTTTTAAATTAAACGGCTCAAAAGTAGAATATTGCTAGCATTAATATAACTAATCTTATAAAATCGTAGTGACTTTAGCGGTCGGTAGAATTTAAACTGAAAGTGGCTGAGCTACAATATGTGCATAACTGGGTTTTCCAGTTTCGGTTTAACATCTCTTGACTGTTAAATAAGTACTGTAATTTGTGTTTCTGTAAATAGAATATACCAGTTTATTATGAAATCTAGATTATTCTACTTTTAAGCCATAGGATGAAATTTATTCTGACTTTTAAATTGATCTAGAAAAAAACTAGTAATCAGTTATAATAACTGTAAAATAACTATAGAAGTTCGTTGTATCAGTGATAAAAAAGTCAATGGTGCAAACAAGCAGTCTATAAAACATGAAGATAAATACAATGAGTATATTAATGGTGTTTAACCTATTGATAAGATCCAGTTTGAACATTCAATTCAGCGTAATCAGATTTAAGGGTTTTACTAACAATGTAAGAAATACTATTTCGTTCTAAAATTGGTTGGTATGCTAACATTCACTCTGATGACTAAATTGGTTAATTATATTATTATTACTTTTATACAATTAATTTACTCATCGAGTGATTTTTGATTATAAACTTAAAAAGAGATCCGTATCTAAATGTTAGAAGCTTGTATTGCGAATAAATAAGTTGCTGGAAATGATTATGAGTTATAACGTTTTTAAGTGAGCAAATAACCATAAATATCCTACGAAAACTACTAGTTTCCGTAGAAAATAAATGTTTAAGTAAATATATTTCTAACATAAAATAAATTTGAAAAAATCTAAGAGAATAACTGGATTTTTCGTTTTTGGATTTCTTCGAGGTGATAAATCACAGCTACTGGCGAAGTGGGATTTGCAGTGATGAAGAATTTATATCTATTTCTTTCTAATAAATGCTTGGAGATAATTTTTAAGAGGATTTTATGATTAATGGATAGCGTTCCTATTAAAGGCTTTTTATCAGTGTGCAGCGACATGGGTGGGGTTTCGAGGAAAACTATTTTCTGTATCATACGGTCTTAGATGAAATCTTTTAAGGATAGTTGCGAATTTAGGACTATGGGAAATCTGTTCTTGAGTCGTTTACGACCCCATCTTAATGGAGTAAGTTGCGGGGCTAGAGGTTTTCGTGAATCAATCATGACTGATTTGAATAATGACGAGGCTCGTTTTCTGTTATTAGCTCATATTTATATGATATCTCATTTTTGAAGCCACAAACTCTGTTGTATAGTTGAGAAATACTGGCTTTTAAACTAGTTGTTCTTAATTTTACCACAACTTATAAAAATAAGTGGTTAATTCCAATATTAGTTAAACTTATTTTATGTACGAGATGCGTTATTTCACATTTTCTATGGAAATACTTTAACGCAATAAGTTTTGGATTTATAAAATATTTTAAATTGAATTCAAAGCTTTCTAAACTTCCCCCAATACATAACAGTAATAAAAAGGTTTAATCTACGTCAATAATTGGAGAATGTTAAAGTAGAAAGTTTAAGTCATTTTGTAATCAACCTTAAAATTAGTTTCACTAACAGTAATTAATAGTAATAGATCATTTTATTCATGTGGTAAATAAGGAATCTACATTTTTAACTTAAATATTATCTAAAGACAATTACATGTATCACAATATTTTTAACGAAATAAATGCTTATATCACTCCCTGATATAATATAACATGTAGAATTTTATGCACTGTAAGCATTTTCACACTTTTACCTTCAGCTGTTTACACAATTGCCTGCATTTCCAATACTGTAGGCGAGTCACGAGATGACCCCTAGCCTCTTTGTATACCGGTAAATTCAAGGCGCTCTTGGCACTAACTACTGTATAATGTATGCAATATTGTTGTAAAAGTAGTTAATGATTTCAATGCCTGTAAAATATTGTGATACCACGACAATACACAGCTGCACTGTGTAATGAGCCAGGGGTTGTCTCCTGACCCACCTACAGTATTAAATGCTTTTAATACTACGTGAAGTCAAATAAAAAAAAGGCAAATTTTCAAAATTTGAAATTTTTGTGGTGTTTCCTTGAAATATACAAAATAAATTCCTTTTTTTAGGCCTAATTCGTGTTAATTTACCTCTTAAGGTTCACGGGAAGAAGAAACGTTACAGATGTTGACTGAGTGAATAATTTAGTCAGGGCTTTCTCTTATATATATAAGTATTTGAAGCATAATCATAAAATAACTCGTACTGTGGCCATTACCATCGACATAACTGACTCAAGCAGTCATCAGACTCCAGGCACAGATACTCGTCATCCAAATGTACAACATGACGGTACTAAAATGACATTAATGTTAATTACAAGTGGTTGTTGGATTCGTATACATTATTGACAGTTCAGCACCACATCGCAGCTCTTATCTTCGCTCCCAACGCTCTCTTGTCTCATCCACTAAGACCGAAGAGCACTTCAGTTCTACAAGTGACTCAGTCTCTTTCAAAATCATATCCTACTTCTATTGCAAACTCAATTCTTTGACATTTATGTTATGTTAAATCCTACAAGTTTATAACATTCTATTTGTTTTACTTTCATACCTTTTTGACATGCAATATACAATCAGCTTCAAAATTCTGCCTGGGTTCAAAGTATTAATAAAAAGACAGATGTTCTTTGAATCATAAAATGATTACATGAAGGGCAAAATGTTATGTTTTTTTTAACCACAGCGCACAGCAAGTTTGCCGGGCTATAAAACATGTCTGAATCTGACATGTGACGTTAGAGCCCTCTCTGTGGGCGACACGCTATAATAGGGATTGTCATTACCAAGTGCATGTGTGTTCACAATCATTAAAACAATATGTCATTCCGGAGAGAGGTCAACGTAATGTTTGTATGGAGGAATCTCTTTTCATTTCCTCTATTCTTTATAATGACCAATGCAATTCATTAGTAGTAAATTAAAAAAAGTCGTTTACTCAACTTACTTTTAGTGATCAGCGCATATTATCGTAGCCATAATATCTGCATACATTTTCAGATATATGAACTTGTTAATGGATTTTTACATAATGAAGAAGTAATATTATAAAAGAGTTCCAAAAGTCTTGAATGTAATACTTTTAAACAAAGAACATGGTTTGAGCTCAAATTTGTTCACTATTTTAATAAAGTAATTTGATATTTTAATTAACATATAAAGACAGTAACAAATTTATTCTGTTTTTATTTCGACTAAAATACAATATGTTTTGTATAAATACATTATATTACACCAACTTAAGTAACTTAACGATACTTCCACATGTACACACATTTATCCATGATATTGTATTATTTATATCGTCCCTAAAAGTATAAAAGTAGCTCTTATAAAAAGTCTGAAGTTATAATTTACTGTCAAAGATACCCCTCGTTGTTCACCTAGCTCACCGGAGCTAGAGGAGCCTACAATGGCCCATTGTTCTAACAGCTGAGAATACAGCAGTGGGACCTGCTAATTATCGTCTTCACGGCTAGCTGCAACAAAACTACAAAGTTTTTTTATTAAGTGCATGTCTTTAGTGTTAGTGAAGTTGACATACAACATGTAGGTTGTGATTCCTGACTCAGGCGTGCCACAACGCTTTAGTAAGATTTGTTTATTTTAACCTAGTTTGTAATTATGTATTAGGTTAGTTCTTTACCTGAAGAAGAGATCAGATTGCAGATCTCGAAACGTAGTGTTACTGTTTTCTTGTTTCACTTAACGATGGCAAATGTCCGGAAAAATCCTGTTTCCTTCACAATCCTTCCATCGTCAAAAAAAAAAACCTTCAAACAAAGAATTGATTCTCGGTACGGACCCGGAACCAGTAAACAAATCAAAGACCTTGAGAGCTTGCATCTTAAATTAACTAGACACATTAATCATTTAACTTTCTTGCATAAATGTAAGGTTGAAGACCTTATGCCTATAGGGTTAACTCTAAAAACTCCTTTTCATAGTAGGAAAGCCAGTAAAATTTTGTCTTCTGCTTCTAAATCTTTACTTAAAGAAAGAATTGCATATCATCATCGTGAAAAATACCTCCTCCAAAATAGTATTGAGTGTAAAAAAACTGAATTAAAAACACTGATCGGTACAGAATTCAACAACATTCTCGAAAGCATCCAAAATAGATGTATAAAAGTTTCTGAAACAGATAAGAAAAAGAAAATCTCCAAACTGGAAAAAAATTAGGCCTAAAAAATGTGATTTGCCTAAGGATGGCAACGTGAATACGGATGCAAATAATAAAAACGTAATCAATCTCTCTTCGAAAATCCTGAATGAAGCGGAAATATCAGTATTATCCAAGGGTTTAAACTTTTCTGTGGCACAAAAATCGGTTAAAAGGCACTGGATTTCGTAGCTGGAATTGAGTCGGCTGTTTCACAGTTACCTGAGGAACAGGGTGACCGCTTCCGCTGCGAGGCCAGTCTTTTACTCAGAAAAATTCCTCCCACAAAACCCAATTTAACAATAGAGGAGAAAAAGGCCAGGTCGATCCTTGGGAAAGATGACACGGTCAAAATCTTACCTGCCGACAAAGGCAACGCTACTGTGGTACTTGACTCAGTAGCGTATAAAGAAAAGATTGCGGAAACTTTAAATACTGGCAAATATACAGTTTTAAATAAAGACCCGACTGATTCATTTGAACGCAAAGTAGCAAACACCTTAAGAAAACATAAAGAATTTTTTTCAGATAAATTTAGATCTAAATTAACTCCTCACCACTCCAAAATCCCCCATATGTATGGCCTTCCCAAAATCCACAAACCTACCATCCCTCTCCGGGCCCATCATTAGTTCTCGTGATTCACCTTGCAGGGAATTGTCTAAAGTCCTCTTGGACATCTTAACACCATTGGTAGGAAAAACTGACTCTTTCATCAAAAATTCCAGGGATTTCGTAGAGAAGTCAAAATCCCTAAAGTTGACTGAAACTGACAAACTGGTAAGTTTTGATGTCGAAAGTCTATTTACAAATGTACCAGTTCCAGAAACTCTCGGAATTATTAAATCACGTCTCAAAGAAGACCAAACATTAAAGGATAGAACTAAACTTCCCGTGCAAGTAATTATGGAACTGTTAGAACTATGCACTCAAATGCAATTATTTTGAGTTAGAGGGTAAAATTTACCGTCAAGATGAGGGGATGGCAATGGGTTCTCCACTGTCTCCTATTTTCGCCAATATCTTTATGGAGGAATTCGAGCGAAAAGCTTTGGCTTCAGCTCAGTTCAAACCGAAGATTTGGTGGAGGTATGTGGATGATACCTTTGTTATTTTTTTCTCATGGAGACATTGAATTAAATAATTTTTTGAATCACATTAATAGTATTTCTCCTTCCATCCGCCTCACAATGGAAGTGGAAGTCCAAAACAAGCTTCCCTTTTTGGATGTGTGTGTATTAAGAGATAGGGATGTCCTTAAGACAACTGTTTTTCGAAAGATAACACACACAGGAAAATATTTAAATTATCAATCCAACCATCAAAAATCTGTCAAAGAAGGAGTAGCCTACTCGTTGTTTGATAGAGCAAAGAGCTTGTGCTCAGATAAAGATGGACTAAAAGAAGAATTTAAGAAAATTGAATCGGATCTCAGAAGCAATGGATACCCTCAATTAGTAATTAATAAGTGCAAACGAACCAGAAGAATCATTCCTGAGTCAGAAAAACAGAATTGTGATAAATTTGCGTTTATGTCAATCCCTTATGTGCCGGGATTATCGGAGAAAATTAGAAGAGTAGGTAGAAAGTACAACATTAGAACCGCGTTTAAAACACACAACACTCTTAGACAAAGTCTCGTAAAAACAAAACCAAAAAATGGCACACAGGATTCCAAAAACTGTGTTTACAGTATAAAATGTAGCTGCAATAGGGAATACATAGGCGAGACAAAAAGACCACTAAACATAAGGATAAAAGAACACAAAGAAAACACGAGAAAGGGTTTCACAGAAAAGTCAAAAATTGCACACCATTGTTGGTCCGAAGACCATCATATGAATTGGGATGAAGCCCACATAATACATCGGGAACCACATTTCTTCAAAAGGAAATTAATTGAGGCAACATACATTAAATTGGCAGACCAACCAATCAGTCAACCATCAGTCGAGATTAGGCCGCTTTGGTTGCCAATTCTAAAAAATGAACTAAAGAGAATACCAAAAGTATCAAACGGATCGGATATTTGCAATAAACCAATGCGGAGTCACAATATGGTTTTAAGAAGTTCATCTCGCATGAACCAATAATAACGAAAGGGCCCATTCCTGTTCCCCTTCCCTTGTATTTCCGCCATCTTGTTTTAAGCCGGCCGTCACGATTACCATTGGCTACCCCCTCTGGTCAGTCGTAAATGGTTAGTAGACGAGTGAAGACATATTGTGACCTGTATTCCGTAGTTTAGTTTAATGATTGGTGTTTTGTATAGTTTTTTTATTAAGTGCATGTCTTTAGTGTTAGTGAAGTTGACATACAACATGTAGGTTGTGATTCCTGACTCAGGCGTGCCACAACGCTTTAGTAAGATTTGTTTATTTTAACCTAGTTTGTAATTATGTATTAGGTTAGTTCTTTACCTGAAGAAGAGATCAGATTGCAGATCTCGAAACGTAGTGTTACTGTTTTCTTGTTTCACTTAACGATGGCAAATGTCCGGAAAAATCCTGTTTCCTTCACAATCCTTCCATCGTCAAAAAAAACCTTCAAACAAAGAATTGATTCTCGGTACGGACCCGGAACCAGTAAACAAAATCAAAGACCTTGAGAGCTTGCATCTTAAATTAACTAGGACACATTAATCATTTAACTTTCTTGCATAAATGTAAGGTTGAAGACCTTATGCCTATAGGGTTAACTCTAAAAACTCCTTTTCATAGTAGGAAAGCCAGTAAAATTTTGTCTTCTGCTTCTAAAATCTTTACTTAAAGAAAGAATTGCATATCATCATCGTGAAAAATACCTCCTCCAAAATAGTATTGAGTGTAAAAAAACTGAATTAAAAACACTGATCGGTACAGAATTCAACAACATTCTCGAAAGCATCCAAAATAGATGTATAAAAGTTTCTGAAACAGATAAGAAAAAGAAAATCTCCAAACTGGAAAAAATTAGGCCTAAAAAAATGTGATTTGCCTAAGGATGGCAACGTGAATACGGATGCAAATAATAAAAACGTAATCAATCTCTCTTCGAAAAATCCTGAATGAAGCGGAAATATCAGTATTATCCAAGGGTTTAAACT
This sequence comes from Homalodisca vitripennis, assembly GCF_021130785.1. NCBI lineage: Eukaryota > Metazoa > Arthropoda > Insecta > Hemiptera > Cicadellidae > Homalodisca > Homalodisca vitripennis. Next base: position 21,193 of record NW_025778413.1, on the reverse strand, counting down.
TTTCTGTGGCACAAAAAATCGGTAAAGGCACTGGATTTCGTAGCTGGAATTGAGTCGGCTGTTTCACAGTTACCTGAGGAACAGGGTGACCGCTTCCGCTGCGAGGCCAGTCTTTTACTCAGAAAAATTCCTCCCACAAAAACCCAATTTAACAATAGAGGAGAAAAAGGCCAGGTCGATCCTTGGGAAAGATGACACGGTCAAAATCTTACCTGCCGACAAAGGCAACGCTACTGTGGTACTTGACTCAGTAGCGTAGCGTATAAAGAAAAGATTGCGGAAACTTTAAATACTGGCAAATATACAGTTTTAAATAAAGACCCGACTGATTCATTTGAACGCAAAGTAGCAAACACCTTAAGAAAAACATAAAGAATTTTTTTCAGATAAATTTAGATCTAAATTAACTCCTCACCACTCCAAAATCCCCCATATGTATGGCCTTCCCAAAATCCACAAACCTACCATCCCTCTCCGGCCCATCATTAGTTCTCGTGATTCACCTTGCAGGGAATTGTCTAAAGTCCTCTTGGACATCTTAACACCATTGGTAGGAAAAACTGACTCTTTCATCAAAAATTCCAGGGATTTCGTAGAGAAGTCAAAATCCCTAAAGTTGACTGAAACTGACAAACTGGTAAGTTATTGATGTCGAAAGTCTATTTACAAATGTACCAGTTCCAGAAACTCTCGGAATTATTAAATCACGTCTCAAAGAAGACCAAACATTAAAGGATAGAACTAAACTTCCCGTGCAAGTAATTATGGAACTGTTAGAACTATGCACTCAATGCAATTATTTTGAGTTAGAGGGTAAAATTTACCGTCAAGATGAGGGGATGGCAATGGGTTCTCCACTGTCTCCTATTTTCGCCAATATCTTTATGGAGGAATTCGAGCGAAAAGCTTTGGCTTCAGCTCAGTTCAAACCGAAGATTTGGTGGAGGTATGTGGATGATACCTTTGTTATTTTTTCTCATGGAGACATTGAATTAAATAATTTTTTGAATCACATTAATAGTATTTCTCCTTCCATCCGCCTCACAATGGAAGTGGAAGTCCAAAACAAGCTTCCCTTTTTGGATGTGTGTGTATTAAGAGATAGGGATGTCCTTAAGACAACTGTTTTTCGAAAGATAACACACACAGGAAAATATTTAAATTATCAATCCAACCATCAAAAATCTGTCAAAGAAGGAGTAGCCTACTCGTTGTTTGATAGAGCAAAGAGCTTGTGCTCAGATAAAGATGGACTAAAAGAAGAATTTAAGAAAATTGAATCGGATCTCAGAAGCAATGGATACCCTCAATTAGTAATTAATAAGTGCAAACGAACCAGAAGAATCATTCCTGAGTCAGAAAAACAGAATTGTGATAAATTTGCGTTTATGTCAATCCCTTATGTGCCGGGATTATCGGAGAAAATTAGAAGAGTAGGTAGAAAAGTACAACATTAGAACCGCGTTTAAAACACACAACACTCTTAGACAAAGTCTCGTAAAAAACAAAACCAAAAAATGGCACACAGGATTCCAAAAACTGTGTTTACAGTATAAAATGTAGCTGCAATAGGGAATACATAGGCGAGACAAAAAGACCACTAAAACATAAGGATAAAAGAACACAAAGAAAACACGAGAAAGGGTTTCACAGAAAAGTCAAAAAATTGCACACCATTGTTGGTCCGAAGACCATCATATGAATTGGGATGAAGCCCACATAATACATCGGGAACCACATTTCTTCAAAAGGAAATTAATTGAGGCAACATACATTAAATTGGCAGACCAACCAATCAGTCAACCATCAGTCGAGATTAGGCCGCTTTGGTTGCCAATTCTAAAAAATGAACTAAAGAGAATACCAAAAGTATCAAACGGATCGGATATTTGCAATAAACCAATGCGGAGTCACAATATGGTTTTAAGAAGTTCATCTCGCATGAACCAATAATAACGAAAGGGCCCATTCCTGTTCCCCTTCCCTTGTATTTTCCGCCATCTTGTTTTAGCCGGCCGTCACGATTACCATTGGCTACCCCCTCTGGTCAGTCGTAAATGGTTAGTAGACGAGTGAAGACATATTGTGACCTGTATTCCGTAGTTTAGTTTAATGATTGGTGTTTTGTATAGTTTTTTTTATTAAGTGCATGTCTTTAGTGTTAGTGAAGTTGACATACAACATGTAGGTTGTGATTCCTGACTCAGGCGTGCCACAACGCTTTAGTAAGATTTGTTTATTTTAACCTAGTTTGTAATTATGTATTAGGTTAGTTCTTTACCTTGAAGAAGAGATCAGATTGCAGATCTCGAAACGTAGTGTTACTGTTTTCTTGTTTCACTTAACGATGGCAAATGTCCGGAAAAATCCTGTTTCCTTCACTACAAACTATCTGCAAACAATACAGGAAAAATACAAAGATGTCTCATTCAACAGCCTTCAAAAGGTCAGAGGTATCCGTGGTAGTGCGGTTAAATACTTCCTTGTATTTCAGAATTATTACTCCATGGATAGAATCACCCACACTGTGCTATGACTACATTTAAATTTTACCACTGTACACAGTTTACGTAATTTACAATCTAATTTTGGAAGTTTAAACCAACTCTTATGTGTAAATCTACAGCTATAAAGAGTACACTAATTACGTATCACGTCACAGGTTTCGCTGAGATTCAATGCTAAATTTCTAAAGTTAAAAGTATATAGCTCATTTCATTATTGACAGATAGAACGACTGAAAACCATACGCCAAAAATTGTGTCAGCCTACTGATTGATAGGCTCCAACAACGCTCAGTCAAATTGCATTGTTTACAAGCAACTCATCCTTGTTTATAAAGTTTAATACAAAAGGTTGTACCCTGCAGATGAAATCCCTTTTTGTTCATTCAATTTGGGTATGATATCACTGGTATAATATCTAATAATAAAATTCTACATATAAAGTCACCATAAATGATGTTGGATATGTTATATGTTGGATATGGAGATAATAATTAGGATACATATGTTAATGTCTCACATGTTTAAATCTGTTATGCGTATACTCAGTTTGTTTCATATTTTACTATTCTCATATTTTCTTATTACCATCAGGGTAACTTATAAGACCAATGTAAAAGTATTCACTGATTCTCAGCCAAATCCTATGGAGCAACTTACTCTATAATTGTACTCATACAGAAATGAGTAAAGAGACAGATAGAAAGAAAAACTTAAATTTAAGGTTTCTAACCCCACGAGTGATAGGATTCGCTAATGCTCAGCCAGTTACCTTACATGTAAAAAAGGATAATTTCTTATAGCCAGGCAGTAAAAGCTCCTTCTTAAAATCACGTGTTTATCTTCTCTGTCTGTGCGATCTTGCGATAAATCTTAATAAAAAGTTCTTAGAGACTTTAAACGTGGTTTATGGGTCCTCTACGTCCAATAAACATATCTTCAGGTTTCTAAAATTGCTACATTGGACTTATGGGTAACAATGATGACAGCGAGAAACTTGCAGATTAATAATACAAAAAAGTACATAATCTCACATGCTTACATATAACATATAGGAATAACTTTTTGGTACAGTACAGTTATTTACTCAAATTGTAGGTCATTTAGTCTTTATGTTAATAAAATAAAAACTTTCCTCCAACACCCTAATGAACAACATGAACATGAACTACATTTTTCATCATTTTTTATGGTTTTGAAAGGCTTTGTTTATGAATTACATTAACACTGCTATTTTCATATTGAAAGAAATGTGCTCTTCCAAAATGTGCTAATCAATTACATTTAATTAATGGCCACCCCGTACACATATATCTGTTGTTAATCCGAATCCTCCTTACCAACTAATTCCATGCCAGTAGATGTACTTGCATTTATCCTGTGACAGTAACTAATGCAAGCTATACGTTAGTCATGCAGATCGTTTGATAACAGAGATATATGGTTATCTTTACTCTAAGTAAAACCTAATCTAAAAATCAGTCGTTTTACTGTAAAGATTCGTTATTCATGATTTCTCACGTTGATCTAATTAGACTGTTGAATTCCTACATACTGTTTCGTAACTGTTACTTGAGTATAATTTATTTTTTTAAGCTCTTAAAATATATTATATGTTTAATAATAAGAATATTGTGTATATTTTCATTCATATCTTTTTCTTACAAGTTAGAATTAGCCGAATGAAAAGAATAGTTTTTATAAAATATTCATAGCTCTTGTTCTTAGTGTATCACGTGTATATGATAAACTATCTTATAATGTTTGTTCTGTGCCTGTAAGTAGATATAGAGAATGTCACACAAAGGAGTTGAATCGTTTGATTTTATATTCCTTGCCCATTTATGCACTGAAATTTTTAAACCCTATACATTTAATAAATTAGGTTTTAAAAATATTCTTTGAAAATTTAAGCTCCCTAACAATTGTAGAAACAAAATGGTGACAAATTGAAACTTTTACCATTTCGCTTTCCTATAAAAATTCATTTCTGAATTACCTGATTTGATTAATGGGTTGCAGTTATAAAGAACAGCTGTAACAACGCTCATTGTTGAAAACAAACTGTTTAATTGAAAAATATTGCTTGTGCTATAAAAACATAACCTAACATCATCTATTACAATTTTACTGATATTTATTTATTTATTTATTTATTTATTTATACACGGCATACACCATTTTATAAGAAATGTTAAATCCGATACAACAAGAGATAAATTATCCTATAATACAGTACAACAAGCAACAATACATCCAAAGATAACCAGCAACAAATAAATAACACCAACTATATGAACCAATAAAAAAGTAATAATGTATCTTATAATATATAATAACAAACAATAAATACATCTATAACATTTAACAAGCAATAAAAAACAAGACAACAAGCAGTAATTATAAAAACTTCTCATTACAACACTGATATGTGACCCTCTAAAGGCGCCACCAATCACTCATCACCAACTCCATCGTTCGCAGTAAGAAGGCGCACAGCCTGGCTACGAAATCGAGCCACACCAGGAGAGAAAAAGTCCACAGATCCACCTATCTCATTGCCGAGTTGTAAAAGGCGTGGGAGCGTACTGCGTTGCTGGTATAACGTAGAGTACTGAAGCCTCTCAAACAAATCCTGGGATCTTGTACGACCAGGAGTGTGAAAAGGAAGCTCCTGTAACAGCTCAGGGCAGCCCACAACACCATTGATCAACTTCATGAGGAGAACTGAGTCATGAATCCTTCTACGAATGTCTAAGTCATGAAGGCGGAAGTGAGACTTCAGTAGTGGTACAGGGACTTCAAGGTAGTTGTACCCCATTCGGCAGCCAACAACCCTGATGAATCGGACCTGGACTCTCTCAATATCCGATATGAGAGTAGATTGATACGGAGCCCACACAGAAGAGTTGTACTCCAGGAGCGGACGCACTAGTGTCTTATACAATGTTACTAGAGAGTCAGAATGCAGCCCCCCAGAGAAACGAAAGATGAAGCCAAGCGTGGAGTTGGCTCTCCTGCAAATGAACCGCACATGCTCATCGGGATGGAGAGTTGAAGTAGTTATGACACCAAGGTCCTTCATCTTCCAGACTCTATGGAGAATTTCGCTGCCAAGGTAATAGTCATGAAAAAACTGGATTCCGTGATCTGGAAAAGGTCATAAACTGAACATTTAGATACGTTCAGGTCCATAGCGTTTTTTTAAAAGCACCAGTGCTCCACTGCCCTTAATGACGACCTGAGACGGTCCACATCATGGCCCGAGGATGATTCCAGAAAGAGCTTCACATCATCAGCAAATAAAAGATGTTTGGCGGTCAGGGCATCACCAATGTCGTTGATGAAGAGGTTGAAAAGGAAAGGTCCCAGATGTGACCCTTGAGGAACTCCTGACTCAGCACCAATGGGGTGAGAAATAGCAGTACCACACCTCACACTCAGCGTTCGACCCCGAAGATAGGATTGGAAGAATTGTAGGAGAGAACTGGAGAATCCTAGAGAGTCCAATTTAGCCAATAGGATATTAAAGTTTGAGATGGCTTAATGGCTTTTAATGTTGAACAAAAAGTGAAGTTGTGTGCGCAGGCTATTGTTTTTGGCAACATTACAGCCGCAATTGGACAATTTCAGATTGCCTACCCAAGAGTTGAACCACCTAGTAATCCAACAATACCTGAGTGGAAAATCTTTTGTTAGAGAATGAAAGTGTTATAAAAAATCACTCTAGGGGATCAAATGAGGAAAGAGAAGTACTAGTATGCGCATCAATGCTCCGCTCTCCAGGTAAACCGAAATCACTAAGAAAGGTTGAACTTGAAACTGGTGTTCGAATTCTTCAGTACAGACAATAATTCAGAAAAACAAATTTAAATTTTACAAAAGTCCTAAAAACCTAGTCAAAATATTCGTGAAGATGATCCGGACAGGAAGGTGGAATTTTTTCTCGTAACATTGGGTTTCATGAGCTAGATCCTAATTGGCACATTCAAATTGTTTTTCAGACGAGACCTTTTTCTACCGTATTGCTACTTTATATAGCATAATTGTAACTATTACAACACCGGTAATCAAACACATTCTTGAACAGACTCAACTCTAATCAAATGAATTACTGTTTGGGCAGTAGTCAGTTGTAATGGAGTACTATCCTACGACATTTCAGACAGTACAATGACGGGGAATAGGTATATACAGGTTTTAAATAAACAAGTCTTGCCTCATTTTACGGGTCCAGAAATGGATCAAGCAATCCTTCATCAAGATGGTGTTCCTCCTCATTACGCAAATATTGTAAAGCGATTACTAAATGACAACCTTCATGACCGTTGGATTGGTCGTGAAAGTGATTTTTTAGATTGGCCACCGCGATCCCCAGAATTAACTGTGTGTAATTCCTTTCTATGGGGTTAGTTAAAGGAATAAGCTTATACTCGTAGCTTCAATAACGAGAAGGAATTAAAATAATAAATTGAAGAGGACCTTCTCCGGATACTGCAGAATTTCTTTATAAGAGTTTATGATTCATTTTCTTACCGCTGTTATCAGTCCGTCGCTGTAGGACTATAATTGTAGGTTTTGTATTAGGCTGTGTTCCAATGTTTCTGATCGAAACGCTTTATTTCTCTAGAAAATTACAATAAATAGTTTTTTTTATTACTGTTTTTCTAAATGTCACCTTTTGCTAAATTGTTTCAACAATTGCTAGAGAGCTGAAAGTTTTACAGAATAATTAGAAAACCTATTTAATGAATTGTGTAGAGTTTGAAAATGTTCGATGCATAAATGTCCAAATAATATTAAATCCAAACGTTTAAAACCTCTCCGTGGGACACCCGGTATACCTGTATTTTTATTTGTAGATGGCATTCTTTGACAGTTTATTAAGCAACCGGACTGTGCCTTCTTGAAATGATCCATCCGTATCTCTCCATTGATCTATCCGTACATCTGAGAGAACTCTCGATAGAAAGGTAAATATTTTCCTCTTGGTTCGAGGAAGATTGTTATTGATCAATGTGACAAAAAGTCAAAGGACATTGAGTTTGTCTGTCTATACGTCAGTATGCCAGTTTGTGCTATAACTCTCGATAGAAAGGTAAATATTTTCCTCTTGGTTCGAAGAAGATTGCTATTGATCAATGTGACAAAAGGTCAAAGGACATTGAGTTTGTCTGTCTATACGTCAGTATGCCAGTTTGTGCTATAACTCTCGATAGAAAGGTAAATATTTTCCTCTTGGTTCGAAGAAGATTGCTATTGATCAATGTGACAAAAAGTCAAAGGACATTGAGTTTGTCTGTCTATACGTCAGTATGCCAGTTTGTGCTATAACTCTCGATAGAAAGGTAAATATTTTCCTCTTGGTTCGAAGAAGATTGCTATTGATCAATGTGACAAAAGGTCAAAGGACATTGAGTTTGTCTGTCTATACGTCAGTTATGCCAGTTTGTGCTATAACTCTCGATAGAAAGGTAAATATTTTCCTCTTGGTTCGAAGAAGATTGCTATTGATCAATGTGACATAAAGTCAAAGGACATTGAGTTTGTCTGTCTATACGTCAGTATGCCAGTTTGTGCTATAACTCTCGATAGAAAAGTAAATATTTTCCTCTTGGTTCGAAGAAGATTGCTATTGATCAATGTGACAAAAAAGTCAAAGGACATTGAGTTTGTCTGTCTATACGTCAGTATGCCAGTTTGTGCTATAACTCTCGATAGAGAGGTAAATATTTTCCTCTTGGTTCGAAGAAGATTGCTATTGATCAATGTGACAAAAAGTCAAAGGACATTGAGTTTGTCTGTCTATACGTCAGTATGCCAGTTTGTGATATAACTTAACTTGTGCTTGATATAAAGGTTCCAGATACTTGGAACATTACATATAATCATGTCTTATCCAAGAAGAACCATATTGATTTTGAGGTTAAAAGGTCAAGAAAAAGTACACCATCTATTTGACCGACTGTGCGATACCTCATTCGTTACGTTCTGTTAGGTCCTCAGATACTCCTTTGAATCGGATTGTTATATTACAATACCAAGGAACAACAGACACTATCTTTCACAAATAGTCAATACTATTGTATATGTAAAGTTCATTTAACTACTTATACCGTTGAAAATGTTATATATATATATATATATATATATATATATATATATATATATATATATATGTTCTATATCGGTTTCTAGCAGGAGGAATAAAATAAGATTGAATGGCTACCAGCCCAAACGGCTTGTAAGGAGCTTAGAGCAAAGACCATATTGGTGTGATTCTCTAGCAAGAATTATAGCGGTTGTCGTGCAAAGCATTTAACACGCATTTCGTTAACTCCGTTTCAGAACAGCTTTCTGCATTTTTTTATGTTCAAATTTTATAATTTTTATTGTAATATATTTGACGATGAGCCATCCAATCTGAATTATAGACTTACACTGGATCTCGTTGACTAGTTTTGCTAGTGTAATATAAGACCTACTGCCAGGTTTTTTTATAAAACATTTTACTCACATAATTTTTGTCTGCAATAAAGTTTTATATAAGATTTTAAACATTGTTTGATTACTGATAATCTCTTAAAAATGAATGGTTTTGGATGGAATCGTTTGATATTTGAGCGTAAAAATATAGTCTTAATAAATGGCTCATGCCGCCGAGATCCGCGTACTTAAACTGCAACTTAAAACTGCTATGACACTTTTCTTTGTGACTGATAAATAATAAGTTTACCTTTTCTATTTTAACGTAAATCTGTTATGCAGTAAACTGAAATTGTATTGTGACTTAATTGTAGCACAGAAATTAATGAAAGCGTAGTAACCAAGTTCGCTGAAGTTTTATGTTCATTTACATTAAGAAACAGCTTTCATAGAATTATACTATCTTTATTTATATTACATCGTTGTCAATTTATATGTTTAGTACTAACACTAATTTAATCAAAATTGTAATTGATAAACTATGTGACAGTATCATAGCAAAATATTTTTTTTCTTGTTTCAGAAATACAACATCACTGGCTAAAAGCAAAACAGTGGTGTTTGAATACAGTGCTGTTTTAATTATAAATACATATATCAAATTTGTATATAATATAAATTGTTGTATACTATTAGTACAGCAGTCCCAAATGGGGTGAAATGTGGAAAATAACTTCTTTTGCAATATCTGATTTTTACACAATTTCTGGAAAAACTCAGTTTTAATTTTTTTGTTTCAGTAATACTACAGTTTTTACATAGAAAACAAGTTTTTTTCTGAAATGTTTTCTAATACGATGTCTATGAAACGTACGTAGTTTAAATGTATAAAAATTATAAACGTTAAAAAAAGTTTAACATTGAATGGATGTATATTAATCATAGGTACATCATTAAAATGAGATATTTCTCACAAATCGAAGGCTAACACAGGTTCGTAAAGGTTTTTGACGTGTACCATTGTTGGTACGGCGCAAATACCTATAAATCAGCTGATGCCCTTAATTATTTAATGTAGATATGTTTTACTATACATTTATTCAACATTTAACCGGATTTATGTCGTTACTTAAGAATGTAAACACATTTCAACAATAGATTAAGTATACTAGCATCCTGAATATTCGTCAGCTTTGTTTTTAATAACTTCTTATTTACATTATATGAAACTGATAAAGTTATTGTTTGCTAAATATAACGAGATGTGAGAAATTCTATGAGATTATTTTCGTTTGTTTATAAAACATACAAACCACACTAAAGAATTAGGAAAAGAATTTTTACAAATTATAACATGTGTATCAATAAATATGTAAACTTAAACAAATATATTTACTTATGACAAGAAAACGTATATCTTTAAGCCCTCATGTCCTCTATAACTAACAATTCAGCTTTGTTTGAATGGTAGCTTAGTCTTGTATACTATATAACTCCCCCACAGCCTAAAACCTAACAGAACCCTCATCACAATGTTGACAGCTCTCCACCACTCCTATAGCCCGCCTAGCTTTGCTTACCCCACATCCCATACAAACCACCGCTATCGCACCACCCTACCTTAGTCTACTAGTCAGCTTATATCAACAATTACTTGTAAAACAATTTCCTTAATATTTTAGCCCATTACTTATAATCTACTGTGATGACACGACCATATCTAATATCCACTATCCATCTTATATTTAAAGGTAAAAGTATTATTTATTGTTCCACCCCCCTCACATTCACCCCACTAGCACATCACATTCCCTTAAGATCTTACATTCCGAAACTATATATGATGTACTAATTTAACATATACATTTGAAATTGTATAAAATATTTATATGAAAAACAAAATGTCTTACACTCATATATCGTGTCCCCTTCCTTTTCCTTTTGTAACGGTCTGTTACAAGAATTCTTTGTTTGTTGTTTCCCCCAAAGGTAATTTGGTATGGAGATGATGATTTATCTCTGGTTGACCTCATACCAAAGTGTTGTTGTCGAACATTTCGGGCGAGCGTAATAATATTTTCCACTACTTTCATTCTAAAATAAAAAAATTTGTTGCACAATATTAATTCCAATAATCTTATTGTCTTAGCATTTTTAGATTACCTGTGTGAAGGAGAAGGGCTTACAAGGTTTTTAACTTTTGCAGAGCCCATTCCTCCCATTTAGATATCTCTGCAGCCTCCTCCGTACAGAATAGTTCCTCTGTACACACATTTATCTCACGAAAAATATTCAACAAAAACGTTGTTTTAGAACACTAGTTCTTTTTTGTAAAAGCTTCTAAGTGTTCCACATTGCAGACACTCTCGCAGACTGAGAATCTTTCATACATTGAAACTTCCCAGAATATTCCAGTGGGGACAAATTTTCATTGATCGACATCGTTTAGAAAGATAAAAGTTTCTATAAACAAGAGCTTACAGGGGAAGTTTCAGAAGAAAATCAGCGTATAAAAGTATCTTGAAATCTAAAAATTTGTATAAGTTATTAGAAACGTTAATAATATGGAAGCTACCACAGACCACGCAACTATATAGACCGGGATATATCAGAGGCAAGATATTGCATAACCAGATATCTTCTATAGCGTCGGAGCAGCCAAAGGGAAGAAGTTTACAAGGGCCACTTATTTATTACATCCTGTTCTTTCCCAGTGACTAGTAGTTACTAAAGGCCGAAAACTTACAGAGTCAAGATTACAAGTGGCTAGACCTCTAAAAGAGGTCTCTTGTGGTGGGGAGCTCTAAATTAATTAACACATTAAAGAGCTGGGGGATATAAGCTGGGAACATTTAGATCAACTGACTAGACGTATAAAACTTGGAGTTCCAAAATCTCATGGAGTAGGGAAACGTATTTAAACTCTAACGTATTTAAAACGTCAACGAGCTGGGGGATTTAAGCTGGAAACATATAAACCAACTGGTTAGACATCTAAAACTTGGATTCCAAAAATCTCATGTGGCATGTCAGGGTTTTAATTAATACATGATAGCTTGACCAAACCTTCGTCTCCCTAGATCCAGGTCTGAACGCTTCTAAATTTGAAACTACATAAAACATTCTAAAAAAAAATTTGTATATTTTAGCGCACTGTACTTTAATTCTTCGTTAATAATTTCTAAAAACAGTTTTTGATGAAGTTATCAAATTGATCATAATGACATAGTTAAAAGATTTCGTTTCTTAAAAGATTTGTATTAATTTCACATTTCGTATCTACATGTTGCGTAAAATCAAAGTAAATTAGAGTTATTAGTTGAATTTGCGGTTGAGACTGCTAACTTAGAGAAGTACCCAGTTGGTACTTTGAACAATCAGTAAATTTGAAGCCATATGAGGTCTGGTGTTTGCTGATGTTTGCTTCACTGCGGTATTTTCAGTTTGTGTGTTAAGACTGATAACTTAGAGATGTACCCAGTTGGTACTTTGAACAATCAGTAAATTTGAAGCCATATGAGGTCTGGTGTTTGCTGATGTTTACTTCACTGCGGTATTTTCAGTTTGTGTGTTGAGACTGCTAACTTAGAGATGTTACCCAGTTGGTACTTTGAACAATCAGTAAATTTGAAGCCATATGATGTCTGGTGTTTGCTGATGTTTGCTTCACTGCGGTATTTTCAGTTTGTGTTAAGACTGATAACTTAGAGATGTAACCCAGTTGGTACTTTGAACAATCAGTAAAATTTGAAGCCATATGATGTCTGGTGTTTGTTGATGTTTACTTCACTGCGGTATTTTCAGTTTGTGTGTTGAGACTGCTAACTTAGAGATGTACCCAGTTGGTACTTTGTACAATCAGTAAATTTGAAGCCATATGAGGTCTGGTGTTTGCTGATGTTTGCTTCACTGCGGTATTTTCAGTTTGTGTGTTAAGGACTGATAACTTAGCTTCCAGTTGATACTTATGTGTCATTCGCAGAGAGTCAGCATTTTAAACACCAGCTGATCCGATAAGTAAAAATCCTCCAGAGAGAGATAGTTCCAGAAGACCGGCAGGATTAAGAAATTGGGTGGCGTCAAACGTCGTAATTTACTAGAAAACTGAAATCTCGCAAGATCCGTAAAAGTGGATAGTTGCTGGAGGCCAAGAGTTTATATATTTGGAATTTACCATAAAAAAGAAGAGAATTAAAATTCTTTGAAATATCAGGTACTAAGTTTTACAGTCAGCTACTTAAGGTAGAGCGCTGTTTTTAAACACTATATGCATCAAAACAAGACGAATTAGCAAGTCTAGATAACTCTTATTGATTTATAAAAATCCGTTTAACTGTAATAGAAATGTTTTACACGATGTTCATTTCGTATCGTTATTTCATTGTATAACGAGTAAACCCATGTTAGTCTAATTTGACAATTATTTCGGATTAAATTACTATGAACAGGACCACGATTTATGTTTTTAAGAAGCCACTGCTTCAATGTTCTGAAATTCTTCAGGTGTTAAATCTAATCAATACCGATGTCGGCTTTCAAAATTAAAACAAGTGAATTAAGCATTTTAATATGATAGACGGTTACACTACACTATGTACTCTACTTGTGACAAGTTTATAAATACAAAGTATAAGGCATTAAATCTTTGATTGGTGTTAAAATTCCAGAGACTTTAAAAGATATTTTTACTGTGGCGGTGTCACTACTAATGACTTCCATTCAAAGGCTTAAGCTGTCAGGCTTTGTTAGTCAGATGTACCTGTACTATGGAAGCCTTGAAACTGGACTCGTACTTTTCTTTTGCAATGGTTGTAATTATAAGACCCATTGTTTAAAATACATGTTGCCTACTTTTATTCTCAACGCACATTGTGTTAATTTATTTTATGAAAACAAAAATAATGCCATTTCCTGCTTAATGTTTTAATATAGGCCTGACTACATTTTTATCACTGGTGCTTTTACTTTTAATTTATATACTTTCTCTTTTATCGTCAGTGGAATTGATTGAATGGAAAAAAACTATGATGTAGTTGAAACAAGACATTTTTTACAATCTTTGTTTACTTATGACTTTTTCTTGCCTGATTCTCATTTTCATCAGAAATTTTCATTGTTACACTTTCCTAAATTTACTTTATATAAGAAATAAGCTCTATAAAATCTAAATATTTTGATACCAATTGGTTCATAAGTTGTTGTATCATGTTACTTTACATATTAAGTTATCAATGCCTCTAGTCAATTTTGCTAATCCTTACGTAAAATACAGTATGTTGAAAAACGTTGTGAATAGTCACATCTTAAAGTTATATTTTTTTAAATCGTGATATTTTTATACTGATTCGTATTAGGATTTTATTGGCTAAGCTTTATCTAACCTTATTAATCGGGGGATTGGCAAAACTTCTCTTCAGTATGTCTATTAGAATATGTCACAAATTGAGCTATAGACTTGAAATTGTGCCTTAGAGTTGAAGTTTCATTCACCTGCATGGGATTTGGGTAAGCGTTAGCGACGCGCAAGATATCTCCAACGAGAATTGAATAACATATATTACTATAGATCCAACAATATGTATTAAGTTTAGAATACCTTTTATATTGCTCAAAGATAAAGTGATATTACTCCCATGTATTTTCCTATCCATGAAAATGTTACACATTGTTCATCACTTAGGGAACACACAATACTCGTACTGTCCGACTGTCTGTTTTTCCATCTGCCCGTCGGTTTTCAGCTGGTTTATCGTGAGAACGGTTCAGACTATAGAATTGAAGTTTTTAACTAAACTTCAAAACCTGTTACACGACGCATCAAGGTCGTGTAACTTTTTATACTTCAATTGTTCATATCGGTAAGTCTGACATTTGTTTATCAAACTATGTTTGTTGTGTGTGCGTTTTTTAATAGAGGGGAAATTATCTTATAGTAAAGTCTAAAATAGAAAAGACAAATTTTGGGTGTAATACAATTCACATCAAAGGAAAGTTTGCTTCAAAATTGATAGTTGGAAATGTTCAAGAATGTTCACTGAAACAATTATAATTACAAACATAATCAAACACATATACTGCTAAATTGAAACTGTATATCTTGTCGTTACTGATATCAATAATATAAAAATGGCTTTTGAAAATGTTATTTTTAATCCTATGTGATGTCTGAATATGTTATACATTCTTCAGAAAAACTATGGAAAAAGGGATTTTTTATAAAGACATCAAAACAATAACGCTCATGTTGCACAAAAAAATTACATCACTTAAATAGGGAAAGAAATTAAAATATTGTATACCGAAAACAACATACAAAATGCAACGTTGTGCTGATTGGAAACTTATGCTGACTTTTTACGTTATGGTATGCGAATAACATCGGTTAATGGTAAGAAAACGTTACATAATCCATTAAGAAACATAAGTGCCCTATGGTATAAAGGTATTACAACATATTATAAATGAAAGAGGGCTACAGATATTTGTCGTAGCCGAGTATAAAATATAATTGAAAAATATCGTTTTAGTGGTACTCGTGTTCTTTCCTCTTCAGACGACACAACAACTGAAACAAGTTTAAATATTTGGTAAAAACATATTAGGCTAATTAGTTGTGTTATTTATTATACCTCAGTACGTAAAGGTGAACTACGGGGTTTCGGAGAACTCTTGAATTAGATAAATAATCACCATGTTTATTAAGAATTAAATTCTTTTGATAGTATTAAATGTTTTAGATCATTATTTTCAAAAACTGTAAAATTTACTATATTTAACTTGACTCACAAACAAAAAAAGGAGGACGAGTTTTGGCCTGATCTGGAAACATTGCAAAGGGAAATCAATTTTATATTTCGTGTCAGTGATTTATGAATTAATAATAATGAATGCAACTCTTTGAAGTGGAAGTTTTGTAACTCAAACAAAGTAAATAGGGAAAATATCCTACAGGCCCGCATTAACTTTCAAAGTTATACTATTTTAATAAATTTTACAATGTCGTCTTTTCCTTTTCAAAACTGTCGTTATTTTCATTTTATTCGTAACTAAAATAATTAGTTAACTTTCTGTAAAGTTTTTGTTTCTCTTGTTTATATGTAAGGGTTTATCTAGATTTAAAGTAAAGTATGGTCAAATAGCATCACAGTGAAAATTATTCAGACCTACAAAAAAGGTTTTCCTAAAAACGGCTGAAACAAATTTAGCACTCTAAAATACAAATAATTTTCAGTGCTAAAACCGAATCTTACATTAGTGTACTAATTACTAATTACACATATAGTTCTCTCACAGTCAGGTCACGATTGTATGAAAACATGGGAATAATAGACTGTATAAAAAACAAAAATCAGTTTATTAAATAACTTAACATATTATATTACTTCAGTACATATACTTTAAGTGTAGATTTTCTCCACGTGTCATCTTTTAAGGTTCTTGTGTAACTCTTTTTCTTATGCATCGTACTTCATTTCCAACTACATAACCAATGCAGAAACAGCACAAAAGACAAACCACGTTGTTACTCGAAAATAAAGGGCTTACTGTTCAGTTCCTGCTCACTTGTGTAGTGTTGGCGCACGTGTTTCAGCAGTGCATCATTGTTGGGCGATGATTTTTTTTGAACTCCTAATTTGGTAATAGATTTCAGGTACATTGCTATGATTTTAACGTAGAGCGTACATTATGAACAGGTACATCATATTTGATATGAGTGCTTCATCGTCATGTATAAACTGCACATCAACAGTATGATTTATAATTCTGCATGTTTAAACGTATTTTATAATTTTACATGAAGAGTAACAATATTATAAGTTATAGAAAGTGCTGTTTTTATCATAACATAAGACGAAGAAAAACTTTCTGTAATAAAATTATCTTTTCACAACCATTTATCACTCACAAGGCATTCAGGTCAATAATTTAAAACGAAAAAGTGGGACTTGTGAACTAAACTATTCGTCACTTTTTAATTTATCACTATTTACATTTAGTTGCTTTGTGTGTCATTTATTATTGTTATTATATTTATATTTGATGTATTTGGTTTCGTTCAATAGGAAGGTTATGAATGGCCATCTTGAGACTCATGTGTCAGACTTACTACGAAGCAAACATAAATGAGAATCGTTGTGATGAAAAACTCTGTGTGAATGAGTTGTTGGCGCGTTACTAGCACTAGATAAGCAAGCTTTTACCATAGCTGTTGGAATGATAACAACAAGTGATAAACAAGAGAATACGGCAGTTTTACGTGAAGTGCGAATCACAGAGATCCTGGTCTTGGCTACGTTGATAAGCTCATGAAATACAGATTGTAGTGTCAAATTCTATTCCTCCTCCCACTCATAGGGGACCTAGCACATTTGCAAGCTCCACCTTATATAAAAAAGATCGATTGGTAACGGACAACAAGTGGCTCAGTTATCCCGATTCCATTACCCTAGCCTCTATCCTTACAGTGCCACCTGCAAGTAGCTAAGTTGCCCACACTTATTAACCCACCAGGCTATGCGTTAAGACACTAAGTTTGATCGTAACTTAGGCAAAAAAAAGTGATCAAATATACATACATGATACATTATATCTACTGTTGAAGAAATTTTACTCTCGACATTATTCGAACGACTTGCAAAGTGAATAGCTAAATATAAGAAAAAGAGATATAAAACTTTAAACACTGTGATTCTGGATTTCCAGTTTCCTCCAAATGTAATAATTGTGTCCGTAGCTTGTGTCTGTGTAGCTTAACTGAGTGTTCAACTGTAGCAAGTTACTAGTTAGGTTAGGTTATGACCACACAATAATCACAATCTAAGGAATTTATTCCGAGTGATATTGGGAAAATATTCATAATGCAAGTGTAGTGTACAAACCTGAAGTATAAATTAATACGTAATAGGGATATTGGAAGTTGTTTAATGCTTATGGAAAAGAGAGTAATGGTATCTCTAGCTAACAGATAGTGGCTAATAACTAGCCCTTAGTTGACAGGTAAAAAGGTGACGATTTGTAGTGGGTGAAGCTGGGTAGTGGAGTGAATCTTCAATTAACTAAGAAATAGAGGTAAAATCATTAGTTTTGTTATTATTTTTTCAGTAGTGTCAATAAGATTTAATTTTATATTATAAGTAAATTAGTATCCATATTAATTTATTACCATGTTTTGTTATTGTATTGTAAAATATTATTTTGTCAGTGATAACCAAGTACTCATCATGGTGTAGTAGACTCCCGTTTTATATAATTTGAAAACTACCACTAATTGGTTGAAACTGGATTTGTTGTTGGGTGTATTAAGTTGGAGGATATTACAAACTTTTTTAAAAAGTTAATCCAAAAATTATGTTGACTTTAAATTTCATCAAAGTTATACTTGTTAAATTTAATGTCAAAACACATCGTGTTAATATCGACATTCAGTACATCTACCAGATTATAAGCGCAGAGAGTTTTCTACAAGAATTTAAAAGCATTTACAAAGCGCAGTGCATTATTCTCATTTAGGATTGTAACTTAAATAATAAAAAATATTATGTAAATATGTTACCCTCACATGTATTATATGTTAGAGTATTCTTTACTGACTGCCCTTTAAAATAATTTTAGGTATATACATACGGAAAGCTAATAATTAATAATTGTGACTTTTACGAAAAAAAAAACACGTAGGATATTTTTTGTGTTATTTGAGATAGAGCTAAACAAACAAATGTTTATGTAAAATATGAGTAACTGGAAAACCCAAAAAACCATTTTTAAGTTTGTCCTATAATGTGTTATATCTTGAATATAGTTGAAATATTAGGAGGAAATATAGGTTTTACATATCGGTTCATATAATTAGACGCTATTAGATATATTAGACGTCTTGTATTTATTTATATGTTAAGGCGATGTAATTTGAAGGTAAAATTAACAAGTATAATTTAAATGAAATGTAAAACTTCTATATTTCACGTATAGCAAGTAAATTTTGTTTTATTGGATTATATCAGCGTTTTGAGATTTTCAACGGTGGTGGGTGGTTCGTTTCAAAAAAATAATGGACTATATGCAAGGTATGTGAAATATTTTTCGAAAATCATATTTCTATTAAATCAATACATATAACTAACTTATTCTGTAAATATATTATTGTCTATAAATGTAATAATTAAGAATTAAATTACATATTCAATCAGGTGAGAATGGAAAAGTTTTTTTTTTTATATTGGTGGTTTTCTTTAATTTATTACAACTGATGATAAGCAATGAATTATAACAAATGCTACTAGGTAAGTATAAAGAATTTATATTTATACCATATGTGCAATAAATAAACATATTTCATGAAATGAGAAAGTTCTAAGTATTTCCAATAAAGATTCTAAGGCGAGAAGTGGAATTCCGTGAGAACTTGACCTTCCTATCGTAATATTGGAACTCGCCATCGCATCGCTCGTGCGGCTGTGAAACTCCCGCAGCAGTTATACAACTGGGAACTTATATAATGTGTACTCTAAATATCCGGTCCTGCAGAATGGAAATCTCTTAATGATATGACCATAAAAAATAGCCAAAGAAGTATGTTATCTTTTATCCACTCTGTGTAAAGAATATACTAATTTAGCAGTTTAATACATATTCAATATAGAAGAAAAAATATTTCCTGCTCTTTGTTTACAGTTTCTTTTTAACAATGCATTATGCTTTTTGAAAAATAAAACATGATTTTGAATATTTGCAGTCTCGATATATCAAAAAAAAAGTATAAAATTACCTTTCAACAATTGAAATTAAATGTTAGGAATTGAAATTCTTAAATTTTTTTTGGAATCATTAAATAAACACATGAAAACTTTATAATAACTGCACATCAGATTTTAAATAAATTATTCACTTTATATTTTCCTTGTCTTACAACAGTGAGGTTACCAATTAATGTACCAAAAATATTAATTTATTAAGAAAATATAATATGTTCCCATTTCTATAACAATAATTATTATTATGTAGTAAAAAATTTGTACAAATATTAATAATAAATTGTTCTGACGACCCAATCAAGAAAGGCTCTTAAGGAAACTGAAGGATACAACATCATATTTTAACAACAGGTTTCGAAGAACTGGCAACCTTAGATCTTCATTAGACTGACGTCTCAAAAGCGATCGATCTATCCTTGAAGCAACCGTATAACAGGGCATACCACAAACATTTCCTAGAAACCGACCTCCCAAAGAAAACCAATTATAAGTTATATTTTATTTTGAAAGAATATGAATATTTTCCAAGAAAATTGAATCAGATAAAAAAATATTATTTGGCCACAAATATCAATTGGAAAAATTCAATTATCATAATTACTACATAACATAATTGTTTCATGACCACTGTTAAATCAGTATTTTATTACTATTTGTAACAGTATTTGTAAGCAAAATAATAGGTAGCATATCTTAAACTCCCTGAATATGGTAGCCAAGGAAATTTGTCTGGAGGTAGCAAGCATGTATCGTAATGGTCGACAAACAATGAAGGAACACTCTTTACACGTAATATCTCAATACATTATGGCAATACATTATATATATATATATATATATATATATATTATATATATAATATATATATATATATCCAAAACACACGTTCAGATATGCAATTTTTTAGGTTCCAAGGCTCATTCTAAAAAGAGAAACTGTCAAATTTATTCGTTTCGAAATTGCAGTCAGTTTGTAATTGATTCCTACAATTTCCTGGTAGCATGTTTTCCAGGTACAATATATAACGCTTATAAGAGTTCTCAATCTATCATTGACATCTAATTGAAAACTACACAGATTCAATTTACGTTGATTAAACTGTCGGTACATTATTGGTACTTTACTGTGAATTTTCATCAACTTTTTAGTCTTTGATACAAGCTTTTCATTATGCTTTTTATATACGTCTAGTACATTACTATATACATATATAGTCTTTCATATCCATATTTTCTCTGTGGGGGAATTACAAGGCCTTATAAACTATCAAATAACTGTTTTCTTTATATTACAAATCAAAAAATTAATCCCAAATAGTGTTTAACATGTGGGCAAACATTTAAATAATTCTAGAATGCGTTGCTTAGTGTTCTGTTTTCCAGGACTAATAGAAATTATTTATCTCGTAAATACGATTTATTCCATTCACAAAAAAAAAATACTTCTCTGTAAAAGGAACATATTTCTTTGAGTGAAAAACATTTTCAAAAACTTTTAATTACTCTTTACTGT
>NW_025778412.1:0-90404 GCF_021130785.1 Homalodisca vitripennis | reverse complement strand
AAAATACCATAATTTGTTTTTCCTCTATGAATATAAGATATTTACTGCTTAATCTACAGTATGTACATTTTTGTGAAACGTAAAAGCTCATTTTGAGTCGATTTTTTTGGAATATTACGTAAGGTAAAATAAATTTATCTCTGGTTTTTATTACACAATTAGTTCTAGAATCAATGCTGTTTTCAATTATTTTGTTGTACAGGCATTGCGTACTGGGCGTCCATACCAATATAAAATCTCCATCATAGTAGCTAGTTAATGGTATTCACTGAGCATTAACAGTTTCAAGCTTAAATCCAAAAGTGAAAACTCCAATGAAACATGTTTCTAGATATAATTAAAACTATGTTATTTGTATATGAATCCATAATATAAACTATTTATTTCATTTAATAGCTTCACTGTAATGGAGTGTTCTTTTTTAGTTTAATTAACCCAAATTTAAAAAAACTAATATAAATTTTTTAACAATTTATGGCTCTGTATTTTAGGCAAAAAAGTTCCACTGTTCACAATATAGAATATTTCTTTGCGCGGCATTTTTTTTAAAATATAATTTATTATATAAAATTGCAAAATTAAGTTTTTTATGGAAATTAACAGATGAAGAATTAAAATTACAGTTTTTAACTCCTGAGTCATTTATTGCAGAAAATAATTTTTCAGTACCTGCCCTTAACTAATTACCTCGTAACCATCTGCAGTAAAAAACTAGATTTTTATTTGTTATCTAATGGCACTATTAGGCGCTACCGTGAATCACCTGGCACAAATGGAACAGCTCCAAAGACCTTAACACTACGATCCCACCTACATCAAAAATCCGTAGGAAATGGCACTCACAAAAATATCTCAAGGTTAACCCATAAAGTCTTACTATTCCCTTTAGCGTGAAAAATATCCTCTATAGAATCATGCCTAACTGTTTTCTTCATAATATAAAGGAATATATATAGAAACCATCAATTACTCAAAATATCCCTTCCGTCTGAGTCGGAAGAAAGGTATATATTCACATGAGGCTACAACTTGAAGATGAGATATTAGTTTATGAACTTAACACTGTGATAAAAAAACTTATGGATGAGGCAAGTTGGTAGCTAAGGATGAAGTATATCAATCCGCGAAAGGTTTTCTTCCGAACTAGTTATGTAAAAAAATTTTTGGTCTACTTCTGTCCATCTTTACCTCTAGCCAGATATTTCCCCCTGGGTAAAGGAATTATACCCTCGATTATATTACTTTTTTCTAACGGTAATCGTTAATAGTTAGTGTAATAATACGAGTAATGAATAATAGAATTCATATTGGGACTTTCATATTAAGTGTTATCAACTATTAAATTTAAAATATTCTCTCATAGCTTTTGTTGCTCCTTTTTTATATTAATTTATTTTATATTAATATTTTTTATAACATTTTTTTATATAAATAGTTACCCTGTATTTTCAAATCTGGAATCATAAGTCTTATTACCCATACAGTACTATAGGATAGGAAGGATCGTGATTTGTAATGTACTTTAGAACAACAGTTCAAAAAATCATGGAATTGTTGCATTGAAATTAAAATTGGAATATCTTCCCATCGACCATACATATTATATTTCATCAGTATTATGCCATATTTTAAAGACATGAAAGGAGATGTCTATGACTAACCAGTTATTCTACAAAAACTCCGTACGAAGAACTCAGGTATCATCAAGTAAAACATATAAAAACTTGAAACTCCTTATTGTTGCCTTAAAACATCGTTGACTCGTTATAAATCGACAGTCTACCAAATATGAACATATACAGATTAAAATTCAACCTGCAAATATCGATTGTAGGACTGTAGGTCGCATACATGATTTTGACGTAGCTAACGAAACCCGTCCGTGCATTAACCCGACCCTACTGTCCAAATACACTTATCTGGCCGCATCGAGGTGGTTCGAGTAATAATATCGATGTTATTCTCAGTTGTTTATTTCCCTATATTAATAACAGAACTATATTATGTATAGTGAATTTTTGTTTGATGAAATTTTCGTAAAAAATATAACAATAAATTCAAAACAATGTTTGAGTTGTACAGGCCCAAGGTGTGGCACTATTATACTCTCTAGGTAACGGATACTTTTACACGAGTAAAGAGAAAAGATAAGCTAGAACACGGTAATGATGTATGGACAAAAACTTGACAAATCATTGCCCTTTATTGTGTATCAGTATAAATAATCACTATTGTAGGTGTTAACATTAATCACAACGAACTGGCCACTTACTAACACTCCCATCGTATCTGGAAGTCTCAAACTTAAGGATGAACATTTTTACAAATATTGTAAAAAAAAAGAGTGAAATCTCAGTGAAGTCTTTAATAAAGTCCTTTGTCTTTACTGTTTATAATGTTTTTATATTTCTGGGTAGAACAAAATCTTCAAACCTCGGTTAGAACAAACTTAACAACTACAACAAATTAGCAATCTTTACTGGTACATGTGTAAACATCTAACTGTTTACCACCGTACATCAATAGCATATCTACAATTCTCCACCATAAATCTTACAAAGCTAAGGGTCAGAAGTAAGTGTGAGGTCTTCTATTTAAAAAACAAAATATTAAATAGAAATATTAAGCGATCAACAGTAAAGAGCTACAATAACCTACTGTTTTAATATTTGGTCTAGGTAATCAACATGTATTAGAGTGTTGTTTTCTGACGTTTTAATCAAAAGAATACCTATATTCAGAAAATAATTAAGGATATTATGACCACAGTTATCAGCAATGTAATATTAAATTCACCTACAAGTAATTAGAGCAGACTAAAATTCAACAACATCTGGTATTGTTGCACAGCGCCCACATTCAGTTGCTGTCATATAATACAAGGCGAGGATATTGTTTGGTAATTGGTTTTAAAAAACAAAACTATCTCCCTTATTTCACAACCAATGTTTTTAAAAACTGGGTATCATTGGCATTTTATTAATTAATATTGGTGTAATAATTTGAGACCTTATTTTTACCATATACCGGTTTTAAAGATATTTTAACGCCTTAAATATTTTCTAGAAATCACTATTTTTGAAAATAAAGTTTGTTAAGAAATTTAAATTTTGTTTGATATGATTAGGCCTTAAGGTATATAAAGGTGTACACAAAACTTATTAACACTCACTAACACAATCCAATCCAAATATAAATAGTAATAGTAAAAAAGACAAAAAACCAAACAAAATTGCGGACTATTTGAGTAATTATTGAGTTTTAGAAAGGTGTATATGATTGTTTTTGCCTTTGGTTCCCGTGAACAATGTCCTAAAACCTATTGGTAGAGGTGTTTGGAACACTCTGGTATAATAATTTTATATACAGAGTGGTACCCTGTCAATTTCTTAGGACATAGTCTATATATACCCCCCCCCCTCAACTACTTCAGCGGTCATAGGCAAAAAACGAATTTTCAAGGATATGTAAAATAGATTCTTCCGGTGCTTTAGTTTTCCTATCCGAACAGTCTGTATAGTGTTTTTTTATAGACAAAATTCGCTTTAATAATAAGGAGTATATGCGCTGATTTAAGTCAGCCCCCCAGACTCAAGGGGTGCTAAATCAGCACATGAACACACGGTCCAAGGCGCTGAATTAGGACCTCCCGTAATTCGAAGGGGGTGCTTATTCAGGGCCTGGACACGGCCACTGCGCTGATTTAGCACCCCCTTTTCGTGACGTCAAAATGACGTCAGTAGCGAGGGGGTGCTATGTCCAGGGGTGCTAATTCAGGCGCACCCTCCGAACGTGTCTGACCGCTCCGAACAGTAGCCGGTGCCGGTGCCGGTGCCGGTGAACAGCTGGTCGGTAAACTAGTCCAAGGTCAACCAGCTGACCTCAACCAATCAGTCCAACCAGGCAGAAAATCAATACTCTGACGGAGTGACTCCCCCACCGACTGACAAGAGTGGCCGAGGTGGGAAAAATAATAGACAAAAATAAATGTCCAAACTGAGCCCCGGCTCACCCCCCCCCCCAAAAAAAAGAAAGCGTTATAGTTTAACAATACAGACTCAATAAAACAGCTTCATAAAAATCCGCAAATCTCAACTAATAAATTAGACGGAGTAGTTACTACTTGTGTGTAAGCTTTTACGAACAGACTGTATAGTTGTAAACTGAGATCTATTTGCAATAGTAACAACAATAATCGTTGACATGTTACAAATTTGGTACTGACCAACACTTATTGCCTTACATCTATCCAGAGGAGGGAAATTGGGAAAGTTATGTTAAGACAAAATTGTTCTTTTGACACTTTTTAACTCGTAGATGCGAATTGTTTTAAACTAACGGGAATCAAATTCCAATCAAAAAAGTTTATTAGTCATCCAGCGAGGGGGTGCTATGTCCAGGGGGTGCTAATTCAGGCGCACCCTCCGAACGTGTCTGACCGCTCCGAACAGTAGCCGGTGCCGGTGCCGGTGCCGGTGAACAGCTGGTCGGTAAACTAGTCAAGGTCAACCAGCTGACCTCAACCAATCAGTCCAACCAGGCAGAAAATCAATACTCTGACGGAGTGACTCCCCCACCGACTGACAAGAGTGGCCGAGGTGGGAAAAATAATAGACAAAAATAAATGTCCAAACTGAGCCCCGGCTCACCCCCCCCCCCAAAAAAAAAGAAAGCGTTATAGTTTAACAATACAGACTCAATAAAACAGCTTCATAAAAATCCGCAAATCTCCACTAACAAATTAGACGAGTTACTACTTGTGTGTAAGCTTTTACGAACAGACTGTATAGCAGTAACTGAGATCTATTTCAATAGTAACAACAATAATCGTTGACATGTTACAAATTTGGTACTGACCAACACTTATTGCCTTACATCTATCCAGAGGAGGGAAATTGGAAAGTTATGTAAGACAAAATTGTTCTTTTGACACTTTTTAACTCGTAGATGCAAATTGTTTTAAACTAACGGGAATCAAATTCCAATCAAAAAAGTTTATTAGTCATCCAGCTAAAATTAAGAAATTGTTTTTCCAATTTCGAAGCCCTATTGGCTGATCTGACCAATTGCAAACAGCAGTGTTTCTTTATGGGCAATTTTAACATCGATGGGACACCAATTAACCAACCACAAATCTATTATTAAACTATTTAGGGTTGCTTGTAGTGCAACTTATTTTCAAGGACGTGTTCACGAAGATAATCAAGAAAACTATCAAGCTGCTCCCATACCAAAAAAAAAAACAAATGGTACACATATACATGTATAATTTATCCAGAATTTTATTTTTATATTATGTTGGCGGTTACATGCAACTAGGACTATACACAGGCAAATTGCCCACGTGGGTTTCCAATGCAGTAATGCCTTTACATTTCTCTTATATATTTTGATATATGATAAATTGAACTATGTCCATTTCATTTAAGTATTGCATAGAATATATCAAAGTTTTCGTGAATAAATCCAATTAAATTATTCCTATTAATTCATCTAGTAGTTAGAGGGTGATATCTATTGCTCATACCAATCTTTGCTCTTGGCCACTGTTTCGTGAGTTTTAAACGGGTAAATAAGTTTTGGAACATGTCAAAAGATATGTGTTTTTGAAGATGGAACATAATGTTTAAGGGGAAAAAGTGTTTTCCCAACAGTAGATGATAGCCTGAATTATTAACTTAAGGTTGTGACTTTTCCTCTCCAAAATATTTATTTTATATTAGACTAAAATTATAAGATTTTTATTTGATATTTTTTCTGGTGTAAACCTATAAATGAGCTAAGACAGACTTCTTATTTATATACATTAAAAATAATTTCCTGACTTTCGCACTGCTATCAGGAGACTCCAATGGCTAGCAAGACGTCTTAATGGTGATAATATGATAAATGAAGGTGATAGTTAAAAATTCCTTGGAGTATTCCTAGATCTGGGATTGACTTGGAATGCCCATAAATGACCATATTTGCTCCAGACTGTCCTCCGGCATTTATGTCCTGAGGTCTTTGACCAAATAATACCCTATTTGTTTTCTGAGGATGGCAAATTACGGCTTGATTTCTTCAAACCTTATCCACGGTTTAGTCTCACAGTTCTACGCAAATGGTCAGTTCCTAAGAGTTTTAAAAATCCAGAAACAAGTAATTCGGATAATTACACAAATGAAGTTCTGAGACTCTTGGAAGGAAGTCTTTAAAAAGTTACAACTGTTGACTCTACGTAGTCTGTAGTCTGTAGGGCCGAGACATACATCCCAATCATTTTATAGTGCTATCGTGTTCATTGCATATGACTGGGTGACCGCTCAATCACTAGACTGACGACTGGCGCTGAAAGTGAGAATATTTGGCAGGAGTGAAAAAAGTAAAGAATGTCTTATTTTACCAGGCGAAGTTAGGGTTAAGAAGCCCTCTCTAACACTTAACCTGGGGAGCAACGGCTTAAAGGTGACTTCCGAACCACCACCAATGGCCGGGCAGGCGGGCCGCTTGCAAGGACAGGATCGCTCAGCGGTCAACTATCCAAGCAGCGGCCACGCTCGGCGTTGCTTGATCTGGTTATCTTGCGATAACCGCCGTACCCGCCACACTGCGCCATTGGCCATTGGCATTGGAGTGAGTGAGGTATGAGAGCATAGAATGTGTCTGACTGGTGCTTTGATGTTGTTCGTTTACACAAATTTTAACAGCTATCCTGGCAATTGCTATAGATTATATAATCTCTACGGGAATAAAGAAAATTTGAATTTGAATTTGACCTCTTTAAACAATCCCAGATAAGTTTGGAGTTAAACATATTAGAATCAGTGAAGATACTGACGGCCTTGCACTAAGACCGCAGGCGTATATTCTCAAGAACACTACATTATTGCTGTGACTTCTGCCAGAAAATTGTGGTGAAGGACGCAAAGAGATTACCAGTTCCCTGCATGGTCCCAGCAAATCAAGCACCTGTACCACTTTCTGTTTTAGAGCCATCCTTCAAATTTCTTTACTCTAACCAAGCTTGCCTGTAAGATGTCACTCATAACTTTAACCCAGTGGCGTAACTAAGAGGGGGATCCCCATCCCTCAATAGAGGGGAATAGAGCTCTCCCGAAAAGCCCAAATGATTTTTAAAATGTACATAGAACAAAGAATCAAAATTATTTCAAATACAACAGTTAAATTTTATATACTTGTAGCTACTTAGGGCTATCCAGTTTATTTAAATTTAGATTTAGTCTGATTTATTTCACCCCAGTGTGATGTGTTCTTTAATCACATCCATGCCCTGACAATCCAAGTCCTAGTTACCCCGCAGCCCTGAAGTATTTGTAGAGGGAAAATTTGTGAGGTATAGGGTCAGAGATCATGTGTCTAGGATCAGGATACTAATTTTATCGAGGCCTGAGGCAACATTAAAGGTGCAAAATAATACTTTATGCCTTCTAATGTGATGTCTTTGCATGCAAATAGATGAATCTGTTAAATATAACAAATACAATTTTTTAAAATAATGTCATCATAAGAAATACTAAAAGTCCATAATTTTAAACTGAGACAAGGTACTGACCTTGAGTATTAACTGTTGTTTTACTCAATAAGTACTAACAAATGAAATGGGACACTCGATAGGCATTTCTAACTAAATAGTTTAGGTTACAAATCTAAAATTGGATTTGTAGGATAGATTCAGCATTGAGTCACAAACTAGACATTAGTTGGTACTTTTGTAATTCATTATTACATGTTCTTACTTCACCTCATTCTGTTTAAGAGTAATATTATCTACCTGGGAGTTTTGAGATAGTCCTGAGCTGTTATTTTGGCTGGGTGAATGTGTTGAGGTTGGGTATTTGCCTTTTTATTGCCTACTTCTACTTACATGGATAAAAGGACCTTTAAAGGTTAATATTAACCCTTTTTAATTTATAATAATTTTTAAATTATTTAACTTTTGTCCCACAAAATGGAATAATACACTCACATATTTCTTCTCGGCAGTGAAGGAAATCAGTAACGAGGCAGTGAGAGATTAAATTTTTATGATTACAGAAGTGTTATAGATGGAAAACGTGCCTAACAATCATAATATAATGCTGAAAGAGAGACATGACTCATGTTCGATGTAATAAAGATAACATTCTTACTGTAACTTGCAGTTCTCGGTATTAATCAAAATTCTGTGATAAATATTAATTGGATATTCTGTTTCTGTTAGTCAGTATTTCGTATAAATGACTACGTGTTTTTCACGGTAGAATGTATTGCAAAAGTAGTTATGATCCAAGATTAACGATGTAGGCCAGGCATAAAAATGCTGATTACACTCTGAAGTCAATCGTTGTCCGTGTCGTTGGTCCGTGTCGTCAACCAAAGTTTTAATCAACCACAAACTCATATTGGGTCATAAATATGTATAGATAAGCATCGTATGTGTATTATTGTTTCTATTTCTCTGTCTTTATTATCCGCTTTGAATAATCTTCCCACGATCTGATCTAGACTCTTAACTACGAGTTACTGTATAATTAGTTCGCAATTTCCAATATAAAACTTTCTTTTGCCAGATTTCCAGTTTTGTAGTTTTTATTTACTATTTTCTAGTATGGAAGTACGTTTCTTGCTCTGGTATTTGTAAGTTCTTGCCACAAAGTCTAGGAAATATCAACAGCACATAATAATTCTATTACATGGCTATATTTTCTGCATCGCAAATGGGTTATGCACGAAATTATCTACAAATAAGTTCTATAAATACTAACACATACACTGGCCAAATATAAACCGTAACAGCCCAGTACAGGCTATGGACTCGGATATACTTTGACCCCTCGCACATAGTGTTCATTTCTATTTTTATTTTCTGGGCTAATTCGGGTTAAAAAGCGTGTATTGTATTCGTTTTAAATATTTCTATTTATCCAGGAATTTGCTAGGATTTTTGTACACATAGTTCGCGTTTTACTATAAATCAGCAGATTATTTGCAGGATGCTGATTTAGCTATATTTTTAATGAAGTTCAGTAGCGCTTCCCGCCTTTAACACAAAGATTAGACACTATTAAGTAACCTGTACCAGGGATCTCCAATATAATTCATCATTTCTAGGCCCTGCTGGATGTTAAGCTACAGGGGCACAGCGAGGTTAACTCCTGATCCGTTTGTAGCGAATCGAGTCAAGGCGTTAAACATCTATATAGAACTTCTGGACTCCTTTAAAAGGGTAGGCCCCGTTTTTACTCAAATTTTCTCTATCTTCAATAGAGACTTTGTAAGGTTTTTCAAAGAAGTATTTCTTAACCACTCCTTCTGATACGTTGGTTAACATTTTAGCTTCTGAATATATATATGATCTTTAAAAACTAAATGGTCTTTAGTGAGCCTGCAACCTGCAATCATTTGTTACTTAAGATCCAGTTCGTTACAATTTTAATACTAAAATTATTTAGTTAAGTATTAAATAGCAATGCTTGACAATCATTAATCAGTCAAGGATGATTTCTATTAGTTGTAACATATCTTATTTATATTATGTAAATTCATATTAGTAAACATAAAAGAGAACAATATGCCTCGAATATGCTTTTTGAGGCTTTGACATGAGGGTAACCAGACGCAAATTCCTAAAAGGGGGATTATTGGGGTTTGAAAAGAGAACATTAAACCAAAAAGGAGTATTTAATATCCTAAAAAAATTTTTTAAACCAATAATTTATGCATTTTTACGCATATTATAATAGAAATAATAATTTATGCATTTTTATGCATATAATAATAGAAATAATAATTTATGCAATATAATATACATATATAATAATAGAAATAATAATTTATGCAGTTTTACGCATATTATAATAGAAATAAAAAAATTCGAATAAAATTTGTTTTACATCGAAATAAATGAATGTATTATTTGAAGCTGTTATATTGTATGTAGCATAAGATTTTATGAATTATTGTTACAAATTTTATCTTAAAAGGTTAAAATTATATTAACAATACATTTAGCAAGATAATTGGAATTATTTCATTGCATTGGTACATTGACACACACACACACACACACACACACACGCGCGCGCGCACACACGCACGCACGCACGCACGCACGCACACACACACACACAACACACACACACATGTATATATATATATATATATATATACAGGTATATGCATAAGATATTATCACCATAACAGAAAAACATATAACGTATTTTAACCAAATTGGCTAATAATAAATAAATAGAAAATCAAAGGCTAGTAGCGCCAATGCAACAGAACGACGAGAAGCAACAGTGAGTAAGTGACACTATAAACAACAATCAACATGTAACCAAAACTCATGACATGGCATTAGGTATACGCTGCAATAACCTTTCATGGGTTATCTTCGGATATCGGAAGAATTTTAATGTGATGCTGCTATTTTAGTACATTTAAGACCCACATTTTACATAATTTTCCAAAGCCGGGGGTAATGGAGGGCAACATGTAGGATATGTCCTCCTAAAGCTGGACATTTTGTCAACCTGGTTCCGCAAACTCACTGACATGTTAAGCATGTAATTTAAAACGTCCACTACATTAAAATATACGCCTATTTTACTTTGGAAAAGATAATTTTTCTGGTTGTGTAGTATTCACCCATGGATTCGAGTAAAAGAAAAATATTATTGTGGATTATGGTAAAACATAGTAAGAAAAACACAGTTCTTCGTTTAAAAATTAATTTTTCTCCAATTATTGTATTATTATAATTATTTCCCAAAAATAATTACAGTAATAAATATTATTGTACAGATTTTGTTTTGTGTATCTTGATGGACAACATCCCACAAATTGAGTGTTTTAAATTAATTATTAAAGGCGTAAATACTTTTTTTTGTGAATTCAGTTATTAGTTATTATTTGGAGACTTTGAAAATAATGTATGATATCAAACGTTTGCATGTAAATGCAGATTTGGGTTATACTCATTAGAATAATTGTATCCGTGTTTTTCTCTATATTCTTGGTTATCATAATCATCAATAACACATAACAGTGTTTTTATTTTACTCAAATACATGGTTGAATACTAACCAATCAGTTAAAAATCATTTCAGAGGTAATATAATTGTACATTTTACTGCGGTAGACGTTTGAAGTGGTATGTTTAGCGTGGTAGAAAGGTCACTAGGACCAGGCTCCATCAGAGATCTTCCTTACTAAAACAAAATGTACTGTGGCCACTTCTAAGAGTACATTCACTGAGCAATGTTGCGATACACGCACCTACATGAATTCTTAATTCAGATATAGAGAAGTATTCATGGTCTGTGCCTAGGTGCTTTTTTGAAGTCAGTGGATGACACCTTTTAGATTGTAGAAAAATAATTAGGACTATTAACACAGTGTGCTTAAAACATGGACTTTTTTCTGTATTTAAAACTTGTCATCATTACTATTATGATACTATGATAATTTATTATAAATGCGCTTAGATTTAAGCGTATATTGTCTTTGATACAATGCATTCACCACGGTAAAAGAGGCTTTATGTGATCTCACTCTATCATTTTTTGACAAATTCTATTTACATTTACTCTTTTAGATCATGTGACTCCTCAGTTTAAAAACACACTATTAAAATAAATGCTCTTATTCTTTGGTTCAATCAGACTCAGATTGGTCGGACGTCTATAGTCGATTTCACTAACGTTATAATTTTAAGCTACGGTTTAAAATTCCAACATTAACTTTTTTATATAAAAAAAACTGTTTGTAAAGATATTTTCAAATATGACGAATTTCCCTCTAGTCCCACCTCGCCTCCTTAACTTGACAACGGTTAAAAATTATCAGATATCTTTTGGAGATGTGAGACAATATCATCTGTAGATGTTTTTGATAGGTGTAAAACTAACGTTTCATGCCCATTAATCGTGGGCTATACTTAGTCAGGATCTTATCGAGTTAGGATAGGTAACAATCTACTTGTAACTCGAATGATAGTAGATTAGACTCATAGACTCATAGTATAGACTTAGACCATTAAAGCATACTGGTATTATTAGTTCCATTTTTTTCGACTCATCAAGGCCTTAGTTTGAGGTATTACACTATGAGTCATTACATTAAAGAAAATAATTATTTATTATTATTCTAAAACTTTCCTCGTTGCGCATGTTCTATTGGTATTTAATAGTGTATACATTTGTCGATGCATGGTATACCGTTAATAAATACAGTAGATTAATTAAATAATTATTCTTTAGATTGATTCAGTTATATTTAACATTATGATGCATACATAATGATATAGCGAACTTAGTATGTTTCATGTTTACACTAATATATGTCACTTGAAAAATTTTTAAGAGGTTGAAATCAATATTTAGAAAAACATTTCATTATTATATTAAATTCAATTACTTTTATCAGTTTAAATTGGTGTGCTTTCATGATATAATGCTCAGTATTATACTAAACATTTAATGTTTCTTATAACATAAATAAGTAAATTAATTTAACACTTCGTTGAAGAAACATAAATTAAAGTAACAAGTAAAATTGGCGAATAGATTGAAAAAATTACAAACATTTTAGTGCAATGAAAAGAATACATAATGTGGCATAATGAATTTGGCGTGTTCCGTTGTAAACAATTTTAACAACTTTTAGTGTAAATAGTGATAGATTTAAAGTTTAAGTTTAATTTTGTAACAACTTTGTTTATTGATAGTATTGAATTATTAACTTGATTTTGATCTGCAATAACTATAAAAATTTTCCTTCAAATTATTTATCTACAGTTGAATGAAGTGGTTCATGTAAAGCTGAAACTTGTTTGGATTCTTTTGGAATTAATGTACAATTAGCGTTTCTTCACTTACAAATTATTCTTTGCAATATCTAACTAGATCAGGGGAGATGTTCTTTTGTTATTGTGGCACAATGGAATAACTAAAATTTTCCTACATAATTTAATTTAAATATGTTATATTACTGTTGTAATGACAAAGGATGTATACAATTTCAGAAAAACTATGATGTAGTTCCATTTATAGATCTATTTATAGAGTTATCTCTACGAGCAGTGTTGGTTGTACTAGGAATTTTCTTTCTTGAGCTGAATCACATTTTTAACTTACACTATTTCATCCTAATTAAAATAGTTTGAAATCAAATTGTATTCCCATTTTAATAAATGTTTTATATACTAATATGGCAATATGTAATCTAAAATGTACGATTTCATAACAATTAAACGTATAATACCGTCATCTAACTGTTGTACAGCGTGTGGGTATTGTTGGAATTAATTACTTCCTTGCTTAAAATGGTAATTTTAATATAAATTTCAAAACCTTACGCTTGGAATCCTATTGTATAAAAAATATTTCTTTAAATTTAGAATATACATTTACGATACTCATAGGTTACAAAAGTAGATGTTATTTGTGATTATAAATTTACAAATATACGTAATTAAAATTATGGAGAAATTTTATTACCAATCGCCATTGGCAATTGTAAATAAATTTCGGTGGCAAAATTAAATAAACTTCGCCATCATAGGAAACATTGATATTATTATCTACTGTAAAAAGCATTGAAATTTTACATTATTACAAACATTAATTAAATTAAAAGGCAATACAACTTAAAAAAATGTAACAGGGTGATTTGGTGTTGACTTAGTCTTTTCGCAAAACCTTCAGCAAAAACAACATGAACGGCTAGTTTGTACGAGTTTCTGGAGATGGAACTATCAATATTATTTGTTTTATACTTAATTGTGACATATCAAATACACACTTGTTTATACTTTGTTTAAGTTCATTATTGATGGATGCGTTGAAAGGACAATAAGATTTCGGTGGATTACCATCGTATGTTAAAAAAGTTATACAATGCAATAAAAGATTGAAAGCTACTTTCGTTTTCAAATGACAAACCACAAAGTACTGTGAGTACATGTATACCACATTACATCAAAGCATCTTATCTTTATCTTCATTGGTTTATCTTCATTGGTTGTTTTGTTGTTATAATATCAAACAACAAATTCTAGGTTTTTTTTACCTTTCGATGAAGGTAGATTTCAATGCTCAAAAAGTAATGTTCTATTTTTTGTAATGTAAAGTTATCAATATTTAAAAGATTTTATGTTTTGTCGTGATTCACCTAAGTTTACTTCAATTGCTCATGTACAGTACTCCAGGAATGTATTTACTAACTTCGCAGAATCACCAACTATACGACGGAAACGACAATCAGCAGCAGGTTCGTGACATATCGACAGAAACCGATGAACAGCTACGTGACTAAAAAGAAGTTTATCACACAAGTTGACGTGTACTCAGAGGGATTTAAATTGGATGTATTAGTCAGCATATAATGACGTACTGTTATTAACAGAAACAAGTATATCCGAGATCTAAGAAAAGCACGTTTAGATAAGGTTTCTGGTTTATTAGTCGTAAAAGAAGAATGATATGGCGTAGACAATTGAACAATTGCACATAAACTCATAGGTTCAGTAGCAAACGAACCGCAGCTGCAGTCCAGTTTTGTCCTCCTTAGTGTGCATACGGTATGCTTAATAGGTGCGATTTTGGGTGCTTTCGGGTTCCTGCCTTGCGGACATGCAGAAGATTCCGTATTCCCTCGTGGTTCTGTATTCAGGAAGGGGGGGGCGGTAAGTGTGGATTTATACTTATTACAAAAAAAAAAAAAAACTATATAAAAAGTGATTGATATTTTCAACAGTATATAATATGGTATAACACAAGGCATTGCATAATTGAAGACTCCTTGGCATAGAAGTATTTCGCACGTGTTCTTGTTTTGTAATAGTTTAACCAATGACCTAAAGGTGAACGTTCATTTACAAATTTAAAAAATTCATGTAATGAGTAAAAATCTTTGCTAGGTAAAATATAACAATATGGTATGATAAATATGAAAAGTGTAGGTTTAAATATAGTATAAACCTCAGAATAGTAGTTTTTGGTTTAAATAATGTTTTGGACATTTAAGTCACATCCTTTTAGATAGAATTTCTGAATACAGAGAATATAGAGATATTAGTTTTATACAATACGGAGAGGTAGCAATTAGAAGCAGAATTCCAAGAAATGTTATAATCAGGCTAAAATTTAAACTTTTGCAGATAACAATGTATACACAAAAGTGGGTAGGTGGGTTGACTCGATTTTATTTATTACAGATTTTATAATCTTAAAAAATACTGATTAATTAAAAAACCATTTAAAATATATACTATTTTGTTAAATTATGACGAATTAAATAATAAATTTAAATCCTAAATGAATAAAACACATGCCATTCTCTGAAGCTGTAACTAATGCACATCTTTAAAAATGTATTTGTTTTAATTAAAAATTGTTTGTATTAAGGGATAATTTATAGATTACCTACTATTAGTTTGTGGAGATTTACTCCAGTTATGAATTTACTTCCAATTATCTGGTGAACATTTGTTAAAATTGGTCTTAATAGTGTTAAATGTCCTCCACGCATTACTCAAAGGTGGGATGACACAATAATTGCTTAGTGAACCAGAGTAACGTAACCATATAATTATTAGATTCCTATACTTTAACATAATTTTCATAAGAATACCCCTAGAAAATTGTATTTATTATCTCTATTGTATTTTATAATAATTAAGCTTATGAAAAGTAATTTATACGTTGAAGCTATATATCAGTACACAAAACACGTTACGGAGTAAAGTACTTTAGCGAGGACTGTATTTAACAAAGTGTTTCATTTGTATCGGTTATCGATCTTAACGTTACACAAAGGCAAAGATTCAACGTAATTAAAGTATATCTAACATAAGTAATAAGTTTTTTTTTTAATATTTCATACATTTCATGTAGAATAATAGTTCAAATTTCAATGAAATTATCAAAATTTAATAAAAATATGTTTTTTGGGAAATAAATGGCATCCTTGCTGTCTCAATAATATTAACATTTATTGTTATTAATTTTCAATGAATGCCATAATAAAACTTATATCAATTCGTTTTGTTGTGTTTAATTAGCAAATAAATCAAATACGGAAATGAAACATCGTTTCATTTTTCGAAAATATCGATAATTTTACAGCAAATTTTACATTAGGTAGGTATCAGGAATGAAATACATATTACTTTAATGGACATAAAATCGGGTTTCTTTAAAATTAAAAAAAAAACATACAAAATTGTGTAATCGATTTAGAATATATTTTAGCCACCCACAATTTAGCTCCATAGAAATTATATTTAACTTATAGAACTGTCCAGCTGACATAATAATACATTACACAATACATTTAAATGGGTACCACTTGTTATGTAATGTTTTTAAGAAGTTAACTTCAAAATAGTTTCCTTGTTATTTAAACTTTAATTTATATGCACTATTCAAAAGTCCACCCTTTTCTTTATGGAATGATATAATGAAAAATAAACAAGGACAAAATGGTAATATTACTGCACAGTAAGCACAAAAATGAATTGTATAAAACAGAACAGATATGTGTATTGAAATAAAATCCAAAAATAAAGAGCTTTGATATGGGAAAACTTTAAAGGAAATTTTTTATAATCAGTAAATTTAACATGTTTTTTAAAGAATTAAAATATTTTAAAAAGTTATGATGCCTGCGGTACTTTTATTTTGAAACCCAGAGACTAATCTGCAAATAAATTTAATTTAAAAGTTATGTTTAAGAACACGTAAATATTGAAAAGGAATCGTCCTCGATGCTTTTCCTAAAATCACAGATTTTAGATAAAATGATAAGTTAAGAATTACTCAAAGACCATAATTTAACATAAAGGATGTAATAATTATAAAAAAGCTAGATTTTGCAATACGATACGGAAATATAAAATTTACATTGAAAATTATATTGCAAAAGACAATATTTATAACATATATAAATTGTTGATAATTGACAATACCATATCAAACTGTTATTACATAGGTTTTGCATATACTTCCCAGTCTCGTATATTACAGAGGTAGATCGTCCTCAGATTAGAGGGAGGAGAGGGAGGAGTTCATGGGTTTGACAGCCGTCTTTCTGTGCCCAGAGTCACATCGTCCTCAGATTAGAGAGATGAGAGAGGAAGGAGCTCATGGGTTTGACAGCCGTCTTTCTTTGCCCAGAGTCTCATCGTCATCAGATTAGAGAGAGGAGAGGAAGGAGTTCATGGGTTTGACAGCCGTACTTCTGTGCCCAGAGTCACATCGTCCTCAGATTAGAGGGAGGAGAGGGAGGAGTTCATGGGTTTGACAGCCGTCTTTCTGTGCCCAGAGTCACATAGTCCTCAGATTAGAGGGAGGAGAGGGAGGAGTTCATGGGTTTGACAGCCGTACTTTCTGTGCCCAGAGTCACATCGTCCTCAGATTAGAGGGAGGAGAGGGAGGAGTTCATGGGTTTGACAGCCGTCTTTCTGTGCCCAGAGTCTCATCGTCCTCAGATTAGAGAGAGGAGAGGAAGGAGCTCATGGGTTTGACAGCCGTCTTTCTGTGCCCAGAGGCTCAAAGTCTTGTCTCAACTTCTAATTAAACCTCCGGGGACACTTCGTATTTTAGTTCTTTACAAGTTATTGTCAAATTGTTTTTTATCATCCTACATTATCTGCAATTGTGTCGTTTACAGATGTATCAACCCATTCCCAATCAAATTAACAACCTTCTAGCCAAAAATATATTTTTTTATAACCCTCGTTTGAATATTTACAAAATTTACTTCTATTTCATTCTTTATCTTTACAAATGAGTCAGGAAAATATTATGCTGGCATTTTTCGTGAACTAAAAGCCCACCCGGTTTGCTAGTTAACAGTGAAATTGTTATCAGCTGAAAATTATCAGTAAAAATGATCTAGAATCCAAGCTCGCGGTTGCTCACAGCCAATTCGTCCTAGTACTTGTAAACATGGACAACATGGGTGTATGTTTAAAGGCAAATTTGGAATACAGGATAAGAAAGGAAAATATGTATTCATTTCGAAAGAGTAATAAATGTAAAATATTTTTATCACATAACTTGAAGTTGCACTCACGTCAACACTAAAACTAGTGATATTTAGTAACTGGCTATTGTTTAAAGACTTTTTCTCATTAAAATTGAACCGATCTGGAGTGAAGTCTAGAACAGACTTTACTGGATGAAACTTTTCGTTTTTAAAATGGTTATTGTTAAATATAAACTTCCCTTTTGAAATTTACATTAGTATACTTACTTTTTGTACAATATTATACATTAAATATCTTGAAGTTTTATAGTATTACGATTTGAAATAAAAAATTTATTAAACTTAAAATACTTGCGGACATCGACGCAGCATCTTTTAAACTGAATGATAGGTTTCCTTCCTCCCTTTCGTTAGTGAAAGTAACTAATACTAATGCAACAATCCTAAATCAGATTTCTTTTATTTGAGGTTTGTAAACCGAAAACGAACACTCAGGCAGGTTCAGAATGGAGGGTTCAGGAGCGATCATTGTTAATTTGGCAACATCGGTGGAGCTTTTGAG
The DNA here is from genome assembly GCF_021130785.1 of Homalodisca vitripennis. Lineage (NCBI taxonomy): Eukaryota > Metazoa > Arthropoda > Insecta > Hemiptera > Cicadellidae > Homalodisca > Homalodisca vitripennis. The sequence continues at coordinate 71,866 of NW_025778412.1, read as the reverse complement.
GAAGTTTATTTTGTGGCCACTCTTCAAGTGTATTTCGAAAACTGGTTTTTATATTTTTAATATCTTACCATTTCCCCTTTAGATGTTTCTTCTTTACGTTTAATATAACTCATTTTAAGTTTAAGGTTTTCGACTTTTCTTTTGCTGCAGTTATTTTGCTGTTTGGGAATGGTTTTTGTAGGGGCTGCTCGTTATTAATATTGATTTTAGAATATTTCCTTTCCTCCTTTTTATTTTTGGCTTTAGAGAATTGGGGAAATGGTTTACATTCCAACTGGAGATTTCAAGATTCTGTCATCGGATAATCAATGTCAGGCTACTCTAGCGAATTTATTTCTCAAGCACTATTGACTTGCAAACAGGATTGGTGATGTGACACGAGCTGGAATTTCTTGAGAAGCAGGGGCATCCTTTTGGTTAAAGATTTCGGGGGCAGCAAAATCAGAGGCTTTAAATCAAATCAAATCAGGTTTTTATAGCCGGAACATTCAACAACGCATGGCAAAGGTCAACTTTTTACTTGCTAGAATTTTGTCATACACCGCACAATAGATCTCATTCAAACATACAATTTACAAATTTACATACATATATTCATTCGCCAATGATTCCCACTTCCAGCGACGGATTTATTCAGTCTTTTTAATTGGTGGTCTCCCAATCATATGCTAAAAAACTCGTCTACATTATAAAATGCTTGTGACACTAAAAAGCGTTTCAAACGAGTTTTTAACACTTTGGGCGTTGGAGCGTTTTTTATTGAATTTGGTAATTTGTTGACGAAATGAACATCTGCCTGTGAAGGCAAGCGTTCATAAACCACCGTTCTGTGTCTACCAGTTCGGTAGTTATCTCTGCGTCTAGTCTCATGCGCATGTATGTCTCGGCCATTCGTCATGGTACATTTAGAAATAAAAAACAGAGTTGTTTCCAAGATGTAGAGACTGGGCAGCGTCAACAGTTGTACATTTTTAAAGGTTTCCTTGCACGACTCTCTAAATTTCAACAGAGCGATAATGCGGATCGCTTTTTTTTGCAGCTTGAACTCTCTTATAAATTGATTATTTGCACAAGCTCCCCACAACACCAACCCGTAAGTGAGATGGGGATAAATCAAGCCATAATAAGCCATCATCAGAACCTGAATAGGGCAGTATTTGGCTAGAGACCTCAAAAATAAATGCCTTAGGCCAATTTAGAGCAAACGTGATCGATGTGATTATTCCAAGTCAACCCTCGATCTAGGTATATTCCCAGGAATTTCGAGCAGTAGACTTCTTCCAGCATTGTGTCAGCCAACATAACAGCTGGCTCGTCATGCCTGTCTACTGATCGCAAAGCAAAATTTTGAGAATTAGATTTTGCAGAATCTGTCTTAAGATTGAGGCTGTTGAAATGTTAGACGCAGTATGTTGTTGATCTCAACAAAACTCTGCTGTTCCAGAATCAATTTTTATTTGCTAGTGAAACAGAGAGTCGTGTCATCAGCATACTGCACTAGTCTTCCGTGCAGAAGTGATGAACCTACATCATTGACGTAGATCAAGAGGAGAATTGGAATGAGAATTGAATTCGAATATTTTGCTCAAAACTGGCAAATTTGAGACAGGCCGGTAATTGTGTAGAGAGTGGGGATCATCTTTCTTAAAAATCGGGCTTACTTTCGCGGTTTTAAGGAGTGAGGGGAAAACTCCTTGTTAAAAAGAGAAATATGGGTTAATGGTTTCACAATATGCTTTGAACATGTTTTTATTAGTAACATCGTCATTAAATTTAATCATTTGATTTGTTGGCTGGGAGATGCTGAATTAATTACTTAACAATCAACTGGTCATATTCCAGGTCATACGAAACCCTCCAATTGCACTTTAAACTGTAGCTGCTCGACCATAAGCTTCGGTCACATGGCCATCCACATGAAACTGTGTGACTTTCATTACGGGTTGTTTTGTTCAGAGGTTGCAAAACGGAATTTTAATGACGGGATTTAAAAGTAAAACAACTTTGATAGCCATTCGTGATTTTCCTCTAAAGTTGTGAGATCATTTTTGGCAATCTGGATTGCCAATAATTTAATATCGTTTATAGTAACACTCAACGTGAGATGTTATAATTTAAAAATATACCGTGCAAGTTCTAATTCTACTTCTGGAGGCAAGGTTTTTGAACGCCCAAACAATTTAGCACTTGCATTTGCTGTAACGTTATTTCCTTCAAGTTATCGTTTAAGAATAGGCTTTGGAATTGAATGTTGACGACAAACTTAATTTAAACCCCTGTCTCCGTTACAGAAGGCTTGCAAGGCTTTTTCAATACCGTCTTGTCCCCATATTCCATACTTCCTCCATGCCATCTAAAATACAGCATTAACGTGTGTCATTAATCAAGGCGTAGAAAAAACTACTTGAGAATAGAACTTGTGGGGGAAATACCGGAAGTCGTACTGATACGACTAAGAGAGCCGTGCGTGGTACAATATTGGCAACTCGCACTTCGTCTAATGAAAATCTCGTTTGTAACATATACATACAGCAATGGTCTAAACTGCTGGATGTTCACACGTGTATTAACAGCTTCTGTTAACACAATATAATGATGAAATGTTTGTTTACATACCTTACATGGAGATATATCTTTAGCTACTGGCAGTAAAAACTACATCTAAAGTTCACAAATTACATAACTGTAAAGAAAATAAACTGAATGTAACAGTTGACTGAAACTTTGAGGCTACGCACTATTATAGTTCCTCCAGTCGTCGCTAGGAACTCCACGGTTCAGTGCTTCTTGAAAAAACAACGGTTTTACGATTAAGGCGGCCGTGCAATATATACAACCTTTCCCTACTTGCTTGAACAAAATATTTTTTAACTTTCAAAATTATAAAAAATACACTTTAGTGTTACTATGTATAGTTGAATTTTAATTCAGTCTCAAATAAAAAGTGTAGATTTTAGTAACTGCCATGTAAGTTAATGTTACGTTGATTTGTGTGACATGCAAGATTGTATAGACAGCGTGCTACGTTTCCAAACCGTGTATACTTCAATTGAAAATTAAGGGCTAGCTGTAATAAATATAATGATATTTTCATTTTATAGTTAATACTCAGTTGAATACTATAAAATTACTGTCACATACTCCATGTATTTATAAGGAACATTATTACTACTATTGTTTCCTGGCTTAATACTGTAGTTCATAGGTTTTATATAATTATAAGTCACTGTTACTATATAGTTGTAAACTTGCCCAGAGCGTGGAATTCGCTACATTATCTAACTAAATTTTCTAAAATTATTTTTGTAACTATTATTTATTGTGGTATACCCATGTGTTCTCTTCTGACCAATATTTACTTAGCGGAGTCAAATGTAGTTTAAATATGAATAAAACAGTTTTCAATTCAGTGAAATACATGGAATATTTCCTATATTACATTACTATAATCTCTAGCCAATAACGTAAGAATTAGTATTTACAAAATCACGTGTTTATTTACAAGATCTATTTGTGTTTTATAAAATATAATAAACTACGGTATAAACGGCTGATGGTTCTTATCTGTGACATGTTTTGCGACTTGTACAAACGTATGTTTAAAGTTGCCCTGCTCGCTTATGCGTTGACGGAGTTCGTTGACACAAGTGCCGTTGGTATTATTATACAAATTTCAAGATATCGGGTATCTTGTTTAATCTGTATAACATTGGTAAAAGAGCTGATAAATATCTAAATACAAAATTTTATCTGCTCTCAGTTTTTGCAAGCGTACTTACAAAGTGCTCGTGTTCGCTTAGGCATCGATGGATTTTCGTGAATGAAGTACCGTTGGAATTGTAAGAAAAATAGTAAAATAGTTACTAGTTACTTCTTAAAAATATATTGGTTGTTTTGATATTTAACTTCCAAAATGTCTAACAGACGCCATTTTGTTAACGTGAACAAATTATTGCTTTTAAAAATTCCTCTTATCCATTAAAACCTATGGGCGAAAGTTGGTTTCTTTATCTTAACTAGTTTTGAGATAGTAATTTTAAATAGACATACAAAATGGCGGCGAGACATTTCTCGACCTATATATATATATATATATCAATTTTTTTTTATAATGATTACTATCACATTAGGAATGAAGTCTCCTATAAACCTTAAGTTAAGCTTAAAACTTTTGATATTATTTCCGATTATTAAAATTTATTACTGGTCATCCTTCTGTAAGTAAATAAATGACATTGAAAACCATTTAAGGTTTTAGTGATATATGTGGCTTTCTAAGTAGGTCTCCCATGGCACACATAAATGCATGATATATTGTGACATTGATCTGAGCAGGCCTTTCTGGCATATTTTGATGATTGATAGGTTTTTAAGTCTTAACACTTGTGATATATCATTAGTACCAGTTGTTACTTGGTGTTCTGTCTCTAGATTATTATTTGAAAATATAGCTATAAAATTTGTTATTTAAGCAACATATTTTCTACTAATAAAGTATTTTTAATTGTAGCTTATGTATCTTTGTTCTTTCCTATTGTACTACATAATATAATAAGAATGTGTTAATTGTTAATAAAGAAAAACTGTATAATTTACTCAATATGTAGAGATGCTGTGTTGGGCAATCAAAGTGAACTGTTTTTTATTACTGTTATTTAAGAATCTTTTTATTAGTTAGTACTCTGTTTTGTTAACAATTATAAGATTTTCATTAATACTACCATACTGTTAACTTAACTGTTCACTTTCTCTATCTACATTAATGTACAATATCGAAACTTCTTTCTATAGTGTATTTGGAGAAACATTATATCAAATATGTTCTGATATAATAAAGAGTATTGATTTAATGTAAGTGTAGTTAGTTTTTTTATCCAACATGAAACAGAAAAAAGAAACAAAAGTAATTTATGGACAAAACTGTAGTAGGTGGTCGTAATTACAATTAAAATATCTAGAACGTAGTATATTTCCGTCTTTTAAATGGTGAGAATTGCAGGTATAGGATGCAAATCCCACGTAGATAAAGATATCAGTACCGAAATCATGTATTCAGTGTTTTTGCTGCAAGCATGTTAAATGGGCAATAAAACTGTCAGTCTCCGTAATACATATAGGACTCCATTATCAGGAAATACCTACAATTTTATAGTGTCTGAATGCAATATTTGTTCTACAAAATTTTTCTTAAAACATTGTGTAAATTAATATAAGAAAAGATTACAACGTAAATTAAATCACTCGTATGATTTTTTAAATGCCTGTTACAATAAGTACTATAATTTACGTAGCACACATTATTTACCTTGTTAGTTTGTTTAACCTGGTAAATTTAACGTCGTAAATTATTACAAGTCCTTTTTGTCTGTTTTCTTAGAATGACTATATATTTATATAAAAACTGCGATTAAAATAATGCATTGGGCTTTGATGATTACAAAATATTACAAAGTTATGATGCAAAGCTAGAAAAATTTAAAATAAAAAAAACACTTGCATACAACTCAGACGAATTCTATGTCTATCATGTATGTGCTTGCAGGAAAAAGATATTTTTGTAGTAAAACAAATAATAAATTTAATTTTAGGTTTGTGCTCGGTAAAACATTTTAAACTATTGTCCATCAGATTTTTTCACTTTATTAATCAATTGAAAATGTCAAAATAAATTACCTTTAGCTAAATTTATTGTTTAGTTTTATAATAGAATATTAATAATCATCACAGTAGCTTCAACCTTTGCTGAGGCCACCAATAATGATGTCTGTACGTTAGGTGGAGCTTTAGAATTTCACGTGTAACTTGTCGTTAAGTTTAAGGCTCCACCATTCACGTATGGCATCAAACTCGACTTTTGAAGAAGCCAGCTGCATGAAACTGAATGTGGATCGTCACAGGACATCTATTGAACATAGCGGCAGGTTCTTTTAATTTAGATTATCATATGAAAGCCTTAAAACACGTCAAATTTTATATTATGCATACATTTCATTTATACTCATATACATACTCAAACGTTCTAATCAAGCTCAAAATTGTACATTTACACAAGAGAGAAAGTTAAATTAATTAAATAGTTTAACACCATTAGTTTTAAAATTGTTAACGATGTTATCATTGTTCAAGGCTTAAAATAAGTATTTAAATTTTTTAGTTTTAATTGAATCTGTTTTTAACACATAACCTAATTTATTAGAATTAGAGTAGAATATCGAATAAATTAAATTACAAAAAACACAGGGGTTGGGAATTATTGCTGGTTTATACCTTCGAGTTGAACTTATACCGAAGACACCAATTTGGCTTTCTGTCACTTTCATTTAAGTATTTATAAGGATGTTCAGGAGCGGCATATCACAATATTTTAGATATTCAGGTAAAACGGATTGGTTAATGGGTCTAGTTAACTGCGGATGATTACGGAGTTAGTGAAACTCCTTCAATTTTAAAGGATTTTAAATCCAGATCATGAGGGAGTGTCATCTTCCTTGTTCGCTTAGATTGGAAGAGGATGGAATAGAGCTACCTCCATTTAAAAAAAATTAACAATGACTGAGATTCAGTATCCGGTATCATGTGATCTGGACGGGACCTAATCACAACAACCGACTTACATATCCTGAAAACCCTATCACTGCGAAAATAAGAGCAAACGTCTTCTTAGGACTAAATGCAATGAGTTTCTTATCCTACGATAACAAACATAAATGTGTGTAATATAGAGCTTGATTACACCCAGACGCCTAGGAAATAATTATTATGACACCTTGAAATACCCGGGTATTACATATCCGATGAACTAAACTAAAAATTTAACTTAAAATTATGTACAAAATGACCGTTTTTATATCATGTAAACATGTTATTAATTAAATATTATTAAATATTAATAAAAACACTACTTTTCCAAATTGTTTATTATTTCGGGCGAGGCCTTTCAAAACCAAAGGTTTCATCTTCAGGCAACTCCACAAATAAATATTCACATATTGTTTGTTAAAATTAATATTAAATTAACATATGGTGTAAAATGTAAATAAAATGTAAATAAATTATTGAAAGGCCTCGCCCGAAATAATAAACAATTTGGAAAAGTAGTGTTTTTATTAATATTTAATAATATTTAAAGAATTTCCAATTGCTCCAAGAGTCTACAATGTTATTAATTATTTTACTGTTTTTTTTAACATCTAAGTGCTAAATACAGTAGTATGCTAGTATATTTAGTATGGAATTAAATTAGAATTTAATATTTAGAAAATACCATTATTAATAATCAGTACAAATTCAAACCCTGCAGACTAGTGGCTCTGTCATCTCGTCATACCGTTCTTCCCATAATGGAATTGACAGACAAGAAGGAAGATAAAAAATACGCCAGCACGCTTTGTGGATGTCAATGAAGGATTTCCCGTGCAATTTGTCGGGAAATTCTTTATTACACCAACCATGCCTGGCATAAAAATCATCTTGACGAGGAATAAGGGTGAAACACGTACGGAAGATAAAAACTAATGAAAATTTTGTTATCTATGTCGTTAGTTTAAGAATGTTAACACACTATGTTTTTAAGTTGAAGTGTAACTTTTACCAGTTAAAGTTAGGTGGTTTAAGGAAACAGTTACAAAAGCAAAGAGACAATGCTACTAACATCTACGTTTTACTGTCAACATTAACATCCCTATAGCCAAATAATAGAATAAACCTACCATGCGGTATGCATAGCTGTCGCACTAACTTTAAGTTTTTTCTTTCCCATTTCCGTCTCATTTGGCATCACAGAATTCAATAAAATTGTTTTCAACACTTTAAAATATCCCAAAAGACCCTAATTTGGCAAAATTACACAAAATATAGAAAATGTTATTTTAAAATGTAGCCTACTAAATCAAGGAAGTTTATAACACTTTTATTTATTTTAATACATTTTAATCCTCTAAATAGCTATATTATAACCTTTTATTGACTTAGTAGCTTCTGCAGTACTCTGTAAATTGAAGTTGATTATGTGTAGGTTTGAACATTAAAGCTGTAAATGTATGGTCAAAACCCTATTTTAAGTAATAACATGTCTAATCACCAGAATATTGTATAAGTTTATAGGAGCAATGATATTTAACAGTAATGTTTTATTAGATTTTTTTTAGAATTATATAAATCCAACTCTAAGTATATCATGGCAAACTTAACAAAGAGGGTTAAGTTTTAAATAATAGAATTACTAATTATTGGATTAACTTACAAGTCTATCGTATGCTAATATTACAGTAATATTATCATTTAATAGCAATGCTGTTATCACGTCAAGCAGTTCTTGTTGAATAGTTACAGTGAACCATGATCATTATACTTGTTAGGTTTTAATAGTTGACATTAGCCTGACTATACAATACAGTTCAAATAGTATAACGTCTAAAACCCACGCGGCTAGTGTCTTGACTGTCATTTAAGACGACTGGAATGAACATATCTTTTGTACCATCCGATTAACATCAGTTTCGGTTTAACAGCTATTAGGTGAATGTAACTCTCTCCAAATATAAAGTGCTAAAATATTAAAAAGAATTTGTATTAACAATCTTTTGACATATCAGCGTGAACTGTACATCTTAGACTTAGTCACAATTATAGTAGCCAAATGTAATTGTATTAAAGTAGTAAATTTTAGAAAATTATTAAGGCCTAAGGGAACAAAATGCTTCTTTCGAGGTTCAATTCTTTCTTGGCACTATAACAAGAAAATCACTGTTACTAATATTTAATCTAATGGTAAATTCTTTTTATAAATAGATAAATTTAATTTTGTATCTCGTTTGGAATCAGATTAATAATTGTTGGAACCAAAAAATTCTGTACAAACAGTTTTAAAATAGATGAAAGTTCTTCCTTCTATAATTTTATAATATAGGATTTATTAACTCATAGATATACATGTATTAGTGTTTAAAAATTAAAATCAAAATAAATATTATGGGGAAAGTATTTGGATACATATTACTGGTTAAGATGGTTCCATTTTCATTTTTTATATTAAACATAAAACTGTTTTGTTACATGAATATTGCATTTATATTAGTTTCGTAGGTTCTACTCCAGCATAAGCAATAATCAATTCCACTGAGCACCTAATCTCTAAATAATAAGATTCTGTCATTGCACAAACGTTTTTAAAAATATATAATTTATTTGATATTTATTTAAGAATTTTTACGGTATTCTTGCCCATTCATTTCGTCATCAAGAATAAAATTAAATCAATGTTTATTAGACCAATTTTGTCCCATGAATTATTTAGAGTTATAAAACATGGGGAAATAAAATATAACCAGTTATGGATACAATTAATTCTCCATTAATTAAGTGCACGTAAGATTACTGATGCCTTGTTATTTATTCATAACTTGAATGCCAATATTCAGAGCTTTTCTTTCGTGGTTTCCAAAAATCTGGGAATATTTATTGTAACATAGATTCAATTTAATTAAATTTATCAAATTTAAACAATTAGATTTTTAGCTGCTATAAATACTGAAAATGCATTATATAACTGTAGTAAACGTCTGCATGAATGAGTGTAAATGTGTGACTGGTATTTTCTTAGATATAACAAAACCTTTGATACAGTTCATTATAACATCTTGCTAAGAAGTTACACCAATGTAGAATTAGTGATGTGACATGAGTGAAATAAAACATCAAGTAATAGAGGGATCGGAAATTGGTGCCAATATAATATTAATTTTATATATTGAGAACAATATATTTATGTTTCTATAACTAAAAAAAAACCTAATCGCTGAGTTTATGTGTTCTTTATTTCTTGTAGAATTGTCAACAATGGCACTAACGTTGCCATATTATGTTCTCAAATGTAAATAAATGTATAAAGTATTTTTTGTCATATATAAATATAAATTTCAATAGTATAAACATGTTATTTAGTAAATTAAACTTATTCTGTAGAAATTTGTGGTAATTGACATTATTTGTCATTTTATGTTGGTCAGTTTGCCATTTGGACATTTTAGATTTTAAGCAAACTTTGAAAATTTATAAAAACTAAAATTCTTTAAAAAACTTAATATAAATAACTGTTTTTCATAAAAAAATGATTATATTATACTTTTATACGAAACAAAATTCCTTTTATGGCCGAATCATGGGGTACTCTATATTTTTGATCACAATCCAATTTACTATAAAAATAATTTACTTTAAAAATGTATTTCTATTACAGGTACAGCATTTTAAATAGTTATAAAAGTTGCTTTACATCGTGCAATTTATTACTTTATTTAAAATAGGTTTACGGTAAGCATTGTCAAACGCTTTCTTTATTTCAAACAAAATTTCATGTATTTTTTTGTTAGAGTTCAATCCATTACATACAGTATGCATAACAATTTGGAATTAATATATAACATTAATTCTTTTCTTTGTAGTGTTTAAACCAAGTTAGTGCTGTGCATGATAAATGTGCTGGGAATAAATATACTTTAGTGTATATTCTGAAATATCTCTCCATCTGTTGGAAGTTGCTGCTACTAGGAATTTGTCTAAACAAATCTTATCGGTTTTCATTTTAGAAACCTTTGTAAGTTCCAGCTGATATTAATGGTATGTTTCCCCCATGGTAGCTTTGTTAGTTTCATCTGGTAGTACGACAGTCTCGTAATGCTGCCTTACGGTTGAGGGTGGCTTATAACTTTATTTTAGCTGCCATATTTGGCTCGGTGTCCGTTTAAAGTCGGGTTTGCGGCATTGTAAAAAATATTAAACAGTCCCGGGACTTTTCACCAACTCTGTATATACCGTACTGTAAAAGGTTAAACATTTTTGGACTAAAACATTTTCTAGACATTACACATAATTCTAAATAGAAATTTTTCATGGCATTTTTTAGAAAATATACATATTAACTGATGTGGAAGGATTCTATATATGTTTAATGCGGAGATATACTGTCGATAGTCTACATGTATTTTCCAAAGAAAGGGGCAATTTATCTTATTTTATAATAAAAAACAACTTAAATAAAATTGTTTTGTTTATTTGGTTTCAAAAAATTAATAATATTATATAATTTATGACATCCCACTGATTTCAGTAGGTTATGAAATAAAATTTCTAGTATTCTAACTCACGTACTAATCAAAATGATATAGTGGAATGTGTGAATAATTATAGTTGAAAGTATAGGTACTTCAATTTTATATCATAAATGTTTTGAAATTGGTTTTTAATTAATTTGATATAATATTGAAATTTTTATTGTTTATGCACTTCTTTAGGTCAAATTCATGAAGTATATAAAATGTTACAAGTTAAAGAATTGTAACATTTATATTCATAAGATTTATACTCATATACCATTATGAGAAGTAGTTACTTCTGTCGGTCAGTACCGCGACTGCCTTTCCACTACATTATTTTAATATTTTAGTAAAAATATGTTTTACACGGTAGGAGTAAATCTCATCACGTGTCATGTAACAGGCTTGGAGGTTTCACGCGAAACATCAAATAGAATTCCAGTTCGTTTTAACAGAAAACACGAATACTACGTAACATTTAAAAAATGATAAATCATTATACTAAATATTTCAAATTTATTTTTTCTTTACAATTCTAGATACAACCATGGTTACCTTTAAGATCCGTTTAAGTCTTTTCACTAACGGTGATCTAAATCCATTGACATGCACCGTCCTCAAACTCGAAATTTCAGTAATGACGTTTGATGCAAAATTTAAATGCGATTTTCAAAATAGAGGTTAATTCGTTCTTGAGAACATACATACATATATAAAATTTTACCAGCCTCAGAAATGATAGGCTTTGCTAAATCTCAGATAATAAAAAGGACCCATTTCAGTATAAAGGCCACTTTTATAGAGTAAATAAACGCAGTTGCATGACCTTTATTTTAAGAGAGGACGTGATGCTGTTGTTAGTTTTGATTGTTCTCTAACCAAGTTCTCAGTATTTCATTGCAGCTTAAATTCTACTTTACGCTTGTAACTCTATTTTTATAAATAATTAGTTTCTAGTTTATTAATAATAGTTAATTTAATTTGAATTTAAATGCCATTTTATATCGATAGTTCTTATTGTTATGTAAATTGAATTATGTGTGTTGTTTTTATATTTTGTGTTCTTTTTTGAACGCAAATGACAAATTATTCTCAACTTTATTATGTATAAACAATTTATCGGAAAACTCTTAATATTGTACCCTGATAAAAGATACTTATTTTGATTCTGATAGAAACACAATCGAAAGGTACAATATTAATATATTTACTATTTTTATTAAGGAAATTTTTTCCACTTTAACGGTGTATTTCTTAATATAAGTAATAAGGTCACTAAGGTAGTCCAAAAACGTAATTGTTGAAACATTAATAAAGAGGTCTCTAGATTTAAATATTTTAGATCTATTAAATGGAAATTATTATTTCTGTATTTACTTGATGGACGTTAAAATTAATCAATAAGATAAAGTAACCTCATCATATGTTGCTCAGTTACTGGAAAATAGCCTATGATTAACCCTCATATTGTACTCTATTAACTAAATAATTCATTCTGTTTTTCCTCATTGCCAATATCGTAATACTAGTGTAAAATGAATCTATTTTTAACATACGAAAACTAATCTACAAAATAGTGTACTCATATAAACATTTTCAAAAGCGGTTGAAGAGGTACTGATTATAGAGTTTCATTCAAAACTTAAGTCTCCTAGACCGACTCGTGCTGTGGGGTATTGTTTTACATTGTTTTATGAAATTCAATGTTTCAACATTTAAGTTTAATGACAGTTCAACTCATTTGAAATAGGTACTACTATCCAAAACGTTAAATTAAGCCCAGATTACGATTATTTTTTTAATTTTTTACCCAAAACAATTGATTACAGTACGTGAAGTATCGATGCAAGTATTAAGCTCATGCATCTCTTTTTTATGTAAAACACATTAACTAACTGAACAATACTTTATAGTTTGATTTCTTATAAATAGTAAATAAATATATTTTACATTTTCATCTGCCCGCAGTAAAAACCCAGATTTCAAAAAAGTAATCCTTTTTTATTATGTAGTTTGTATTTTCTATGTAGTTTGATAATTTGAACATTCGAGTTTTTTCATATTTGTATAATCGGAGGTAGGAATTAATTTGAATTAATTAACCAACTTGGGTAGATATGTTTTATGCAAAACATAAAAATAAACAACATCCAGAGTTGAACATAAAGATTTTAAAAATTAATATACTTTTCAAAACTTATTTGAATAACGATAGATTTCAGAAGTAATTCTGCTAAAGTGTATCATTGGAAGGATATTATTACCGATTATTCTGCGAAGAACTTTAAAATATTAAATCCTGTTGATATCAGCATATTTCCACATACATATCCCGGAAGGTTTCTTTAGGTTTCTTTTAATGGTTGATACGTTCCAATTGAACGTTGACTGGGTAAACCAAAACAGGTGTGTCATTGATACCTTGGCAATCTTTTAGATGGCATCACTAACCACAAATGTCAATATATTGGGCGTGGATATGATGATCGATAGGTTTAGTCTACTTCGGAGGATGACTGTTGGAGAGGTAGACGATGATGCACTGCTATCCCTGCCCAATTTAGAAGAGATAATGTAATAGAGCTGGCCTCCCCTTCTGCCAAGGTGAAAAGAGAGCTATCGTGAGTAAATTGCTGCTCATGGGATCTGGACAGGAGGCGGTCCCTACACCCAAAATTAAGCAACCGGAAGTTCCTCTCACTGTCCTGTGAACATTCATTTAAGGACTAAGTACATTATAAAGCTTCTCAGGTTTACAACCTAATTTAAAAAAAATTTAAGGTTTTTCGTTCATTTTATTGATTTTCGCATAAGCAGAGTATATCAGCAGAGCAAAACTTAACACAGATTCTCCTTACAGGAACTTTACTTGTGTGACTGAGAAACACTTGGTATTGATTATCAATAACGTGTAATAGAAAATACACACGTGGGGTAACGAGTTAGTAGCTATACAATTTTATTGAAGTTATTAAATAAATATTTCAAACTATTATTAACATAAGGACATTGTATGCTAGAATTTTTTTAGGTAGAAAATGTGTTTGATATTATTTACACAGTTCTGTCACACATGGATCATGTCTATGTGAGCGTTGTGTCTGTTCGTTCAGTTAGGAACGATATCTCAGCGGAAATGAACTCGGGAAATAAGGAAGCGCAAATTGTGTATGAAATGTACAATATTTACATCTATCGGGTTAACATATGAAATATGTCCTTCAGTACTTGTATTGCATTATTTGTTTAGAAATGTATGCTATAAAAATACTGTAAATTATAATATAACAAATCATATATTGTTTGGTAATAATTTTGCCGGACAGTGCGCGTTGTCTCCTCTTCGTGTTAGTCTTGAAGTCAAGAACCAATTTGCAAAGTATTGTGACAGATACTGGTTTGTCTTGAAATCGATATAGGAATATTCTAAATAGGAAATTGAGAAACATTTTATACTCAAATTTGAATAAAAGAGAAACATAATTAATTGTGACTTCACATTTTAACAGTTATAATGTTTTATACAGCTTTAACGTGCTTCACTGTTATTATGTTTAAGTGTCTGAACATACAGTTAATTTGTGGTTTTGACTACCGCTAAAGCTGAAGCCTGCTGTTTTTATTCTGTTGTAAAAGAGATTTAGCCGAGTGGTTTTAGGCATTCAACCATCCCTGAGCTTTAAGAGCCAGCTCGAAGTGCCTTGATAAGGTTTTATTAACATGGGGCTTACCATACAAATATTTCTACAGATATAAAAAGTAAGTAATTTACAATAATACAACTTATTGTAGCATTTAACGTATTAAAAAACTTAAATATATAAATGAAAACGATACAACAACGAAATGCATGCGTTCTGATTGAACAAATAGTTAAATACAGTGTTGTTAACTGGTTCGAGAACCTTGTACTTGAACCTCGAAGAAATATTAATTACACATTAGTAAATATAGATTTACTAAGCATTTTAAAATAAACCTGTTTTATAATTTAAACTAGTTAAAATAGTTTTGATAATATCTGGTGCTTAATACCTTTTCTGTGTTCAATGTCCGACCGTCTCATTTTAGCCTGAGAAAACGCTATGCTGAGTCGGAATTAAATTGGGATGATAGTATTATCAACACATATGTACAAATAGTGAGGAAATAGAAATAAGTAGATATTGCTCACAGATAAAGTAACTTATTTATTCAAACGTGCTGTGCTAAATTCAAAAATAAAACCATCATCAATATTCGGATTCACAAATATCCTCCCTCCACTGTCTGTTTTATATCAGAGCAAAACATATTCAGTACATCATCTGCAGGCAAAATGTTTAAAATTTATTCAGTTCCTTTGCAAACGTTTTGAAAATATCTGTATGTCGCTCTTTTAACATTATACAACATTTCATTCGTAGTTGGATTTGTGGTACGGAAGAATAAACATTCGATAGCTTCCTTCAAACCTGGAATCCCGTTGACCTCGTCTACTCCGTCAGCCTTCAGACAGTCAGGACACAGGCTGGAGAACGTGTCTAATAAGCTATGTTGAAAACTCTTTGGGTATCCCCATGTTGGTGCTCTCCAGCCGGTGTAGGTGGCACTGCTCATGTAGTTCTGTGGAATAAAACATTTTTACTTTATACGGAGTTTGAGGTGGCATAATCTGATTTCGGTTTAGTAGTTTTTATATATAGAATATATATATTTTATCAAAATAAAAGTCAAAGAATGCCTAATTGAACCAGGCGAAGTTAGGGCTAAGAAGCCCTCTTCAACGCAACCTCGGGCCAACGGCTTGACGGTGACTAAACCAACACCAAGGACCGGGCAAGCGGGTTGCTTGCAAAGACAGGATCGCTCAGCGGTCACTCGCCCAAGCAGCAGCATCGCTAGACGTTGCTTGATTCAGTTATCTTGCGATAACCACTGTACCTGCTCCACTGCACACTCGGAAATACATTATTTGCTACAATTATTAGAAATAGTAATTTTCTATAGATTCTTGTCAGATCTATATAAGAATGACTAAAAGTAATATATGATTTTTTTACTTTTTTTACATGACTAGAATGTTATTTATTTTATTTGAGAAAATTTTTTATTTTTTGTTCATGTTGCATTAAAACCCTCTTTTCCAGCATTCGTTGACATTCTGATGTAACTAATTCATATATTTATTGCCATTCTACTCCATTAACACTGGTTACAATACTATCAAAATTGTCATTATTATAAAGACCTAGGGACTGGTCTCAACAGGTTTTCGTATTTTTCTTGTCCTTACAGAAAGGGTTTTAGTAACCAATAGTTATAACATTTAAAATTAATGCAATTACAAACTAATTACACCACTTTAAGTCACAAGTATACAAATTCTTTTCGTTGTTATTGTAATTTCGAGTTAAATTTAAATAATTCAACTCAGATGCCATAATAGACACTGCGTAATCAGCACAGTTTAAAAACTTTTCATTTTTTAGTCTAGATACGTTCTTAAATTATTTACTGCATCTAATATGACACACAATACCACTACGTATAACTATCTCTTTTTTATACCACATTATTTACAGGTGTAGGAAATAATTGTTAACAAAAGCTTAGTAAACAATATATGTTACAGAATTAAAAATGTGGGATTATATATTTCTTACAGGTTAGTACTATAATTCTACCCTTTTAGAAAAAATTACACACATCCTTAGAAAAAAAGATAACAACCGAACGCATTTTGTACAGTTAAAAAATTAAAGTATTACGTAGAATTTTTAAAACAAGATGTCCTTGGAAACAGTCATGGTATTTTAAGTATTATAATTTTAATTTCCTCTATTTCGCATAAACTTTAATTCATATTGTTTTCACAGGAAACAGGCATGGGCATTTTTTATCAGTATTTTCTTTACTTCGTAAAAAAGCTGAGTTTTAAAATATGTATTTTGTTTTAAATATAACATATATACACGAAGAGGAACGCTAAGCAGAAAGAAACAATGGTTACATAATGATCTAAGTTCCTTTTAATCCAAAGTTATATTTATTAATTTATTAATGCGGCATTGGCGTTTAAATTACGAAATATTATTACAGCCACGTTAAAATTGGACCAAATACCAATACTAAACAAAACATATTGATTTAAATCTATTTCTATATTTAAAACAAATATTTATAAGAAATAAAACATATGAAATTGCTTACATAGAAAAGGCTATAATTAATTAAATTAATAACTAATTAAGAACAATACAATTTAGGCGTGAGGAGTAAGTAATGAAAATCGACTTTGAATAATGTTGGCATTTTAATACTGTAATTCAAAATTTATGACTCATTCAACTGAAAATTTAACTTTGTAATCGTCTGGTATCATAAAAAATTAGATATAATATTTATTTATTTTTATTATAATAGTAGAGTATCTCTCAATTTTGTTATTATGCTTCTTTAATTCATTTGAAAATGTAATGGTTCATTTATAATCTTTCTCAAAATATTACCCTCGATTTAAAAATCAGTTTAAATGAAAATCTCGAACTATATTGCTTCGGTATTTAGTAAAATAAAATTCACGCAAGGATACTGAAGTGTATCAATTGTTTACAACACCATTTTTCAATACGTTGGGTTTAAAACAGTTTTGATTTTCAGTAAATCGTTATTCTATTTATATTATATACAAAACAATAACAATAATAATAAACATATTCTGGATGTAGTAAAGGTACGAAATAACAATGTCCGTCATAACCGTCATAACCAACGCACACGCATGGTACAATAAAGGGTAGAGTTTTCGCACAGTGATATATAATAAAACAAATATAAAATGTTAACAACTGCAACCCGATAAACTGTCTCATTAGATTATTTCAACCAAATCTAAAAGTATATATTATCCATAATTTATTTCAGGCTTTTGTCGCTTCAATGGTTTATTGGATATTAGTTTTCTATTGTGATAAATACAATTTATCACTGACATTAAAACTAATAGAGAATCATGGAGTTCTAATTATTAAATATTATGATAGTAATATATTAATATGTATGAATAATTACTATTATATGAAACCTGTATTTACAAAACGTGTCTTATCCCAAAAAATCAGATATTGAGTTATATACATTACTGAATTCGTCTGCTACAGCCGGATCTTAATATGTTGGCTGTTTGTTCCAAAAAAATTCTTATCTAATAATATTTCATGTTGAAATATTAAAAGTTTTCCATAACGTGTCTTATCCTCTTACAGTTTGTTCCAAAACACGTCTTATCCATTATGTTCCAAACAAAGTCTTATCCTAAGTAGCCATATTGGAAATTAATATTTAATTTTCCAAAATGAGTCTTATCCATTCAGATTTTTTACTATTGACCAAAATTTACAAAACAAACTGTAATTTAATTTAGTTTGAAGATTATTTTGTATTGAATGTAACCTAAATTTGGCTAGCCTGCATTTTACAGACGTTTGTGTCATTTTTGTGTGTAATAGATCCCAACATCTGGAAAATCTCTTGACTCTTGACTGACATTGTTCAATGTTCATGTTACTAGGTTAATTATTGCTACTAGTTTCATTGTTTGTGAGAAATGGAAGACAGTTTAATAAGAAAAGCTTCTCCTGGAGAAGCTAGATTGAAAGGGCGTCATCCTGAAAACTGGAAAAAGACCAAAGAGAAGAAACAAAGGTAAGTAAATATAAGTTTCTTATTAGGACCGTGCAAATCATAACCTCATTATCCTAGCTTACACGTCATCATTCTTAGATCTCGCTTTATTATTTAATTGCATTAATTTATAAACTAACGTGACAAAACTGATGTTTTGTTTTATTTTCAGAAATCAGCCAAAGATGTTGCCAAGTCATTCCAGTTACCAAGAATGGAACAGTCATTCAGTTGGGGAGTGAAGGATGTCCCAACTTTGACTGGAAACAATCTGTTACTGAGATTCAGAAAAAGCCAGCTAATTGGCATTTTCAATTCAATCCAAGTAAAAGGATTAAGCTTAAACTCAACAGAGTTAAAAACATTGTTTACGTTCGTGGAGAGATGAATTACAGAACAAACCTAAATGTCTTCAGTTCTGTTTTGAAATCTGGCAAGTCCTACGAAGCCCTAGATCCTACGATCATTCAGCCTGGGAGAGCTATTAACCAAGCTAAATTGACAGACGTAAAAAAGTTATTGACTGCACATTTTGGAAATGGATGGGAGCGACTAGAGAATTTATCTTTTTATACCAAACTAGCTGAAGTAGGAAGAGATGCTGAAGAAGATGATGAAAAATCTGTGCAGACACTCAACTGGAAGACCCATTACAACTCACATGTATTTCAAAATATGTGTTCTTAGTGTTATAATCTTTTTGCAAAACTAAGTAATTAAGTTAATTTAAATTTCATAAAATGTAGGTTTGATGTATTTTGTTCTGTTTAATATGTTTTCCAGGTTAAAATTTAACTTATTTCTTTATAAACTAGTATTTAAAAAGTATTATTAGAAAATTTCTTTAAATTAA
Organism: Homalodisca vitripennis; assembly: GCF_021130785.1. Lineage (NCBI taxonomy): Eukaryota > Metazoa > Arthropoda > Insecta > Hemiptera > Cicadellidae > Homalodisca > Homalodisca vitripennis. Next base: position 52,255 of record NW_025778412.1, on the reverse strand, counting down.
AAAAACTTTTCATGTATATTTCTCAATTTAAAAATGTCTTTATTTAATAAAGAAATGTACAGAAATTTTTGTGTTTTTCCAAAACATGTCTCATCCCAAGCGTTATGTTCCAAAACTTACCTTATCCATAGTCAATTCCAAAACGGGTCTTATCCAACTTTCATATAAATAATACAAATGAACTAATGAATCTAGTTAAAAAGTATTCCTTAATAGTAAATCTATAATTCTTAATAATTAAAATGGTATAATACAGTGTATAAGCAAACTATTAAAACATAGTGTAACAGTTTTTTGCATTTCCCCAACAATTGTGAAAAGTGGACAAGGAACGTTTTGGAAATACAGGACTCATATAAGGTTATATAATATATAATAATCACCACCGTACAAAAACTGATGGTCCTCATTGGCTCTGATACAAGTTTCATAATATATTACTGGCCTGCGAATGTGACCTAAATACTACAATGGTAGCAGTAAACATGAACAAATCATGTGAGTTTTACAATGATGAAACTGATAATTTTATAAGGAATTTTACCGACTAAAGTATCTAAATATATATTCATGTTTACCTGTGGATAAGAATAGGGGTACTGGTAAGGCACCACATTTTCCAACGCAGAAGTGGAAGTTAATATAACAGTTGCCAAGACAACAATAGTCCACATGTTTAGTCTAGAACGAAGATTAGGCCGCTTTGGTTGCCAATTCTAAAAAATGAACTAAAGAGAAAACCAAAAGTATCAAACGGATCGGATATTAGTAATAAACCAATGCGGAGTCACAATATGGTTTTAAGAAGTTCATCTCGCATGAACCAATAATAACGAAAGGTCCCATTCCTGTTCCCCTTCCCTTGTATTTCCGCCATCTTGTTTTAGCCAGCCGTCACGATTGCCGTTGGCTAGTCCCTCTGGTCAGTCGTAGGTGGTTATTAGACGAGTGAAGACGTATTGTGACCTATATTCCGTAGTTTAGTTTTAATGATTAGTGTTTTGTATAGTTTTGTATTAAGTGCATGTCTTTAGTGTTAGTGAAGTTGACAACAACATGTAGGTTGTGATTCCTGACTTAATTACTGTAGTTTTTTTTATATTTTTAAATACATGTTTTAAAAAACATGAAAAAAAAATTAAAAAAAATAACGCGTGCCACAACGCTTTAGTAAGATTTGTTTATTTTAACCTAGTTTGTGATTATGTGTTGGGTTAGTTCTTTACCTGAAGAAGAGATCAGATTGCAGATCTCGAAACGTACGTGTTACTGTTTTCTTGTTTCACTGAACGATGGCAAATGTCCGGAAAAATCCTGTTTCCTTCACAATCCTTCCATCGTCAAAAATAACCTTTAAGCGTAAAGTTAGTTGTTGCCCAAGACCTGGCAATGAACTTCACAATATTACGAGAGCATCCTATGGGCCCTCATTAAAGCCGCAGCACACGTAGCCAGAAAAAATTCTCGTATTTTATAGAAGTACGGAAAGGAACGTACTAATGTTTATTGTTAGGTTGTAAAGTTTGTTTTAGTTTGGTGTGAGAATTTACTCATTTTGCAAACTACGCGGATATTTTGAAATACTTAGGTATTTTCCAAGGGACTGGAGAAGTTTCCTATGTCGATTATAAAGTGTTGACTCGGAGCATGAGTAGATTTCAAAAGGTCTTTTAATGTTAATATAGCCACGATTTCTCCATCGCCAAAACTTTAAGTGGGAAAACACCGAATTTAGTGTTTGAGATTCATGTCCTGGCAACGTAACTGAAGTATCCAGCTGACGGACTCACGTTTTATTGTTATACCTTTATGGTAGAAAAGATTTAGGCAACTATGCAGATCTAAGAGAAACATGATACGATCGATTTGTCAATCACTCAATAAAACAACGGAAAACAGATTTTTATTTGTTGTAAGACAAAGACAAAAATACCCCGACTTACATTTTAACAATATTTTACATGGTAATCTATATTAAACAACTGCCAATATTATGGAAGCCAAAATATTAGTCATCTCTAGATTTTTAGACGTTTTTTAGACGTACATATAGTCATGTTCCACTCCATTATATATACCTTCCGAAATGCCGATTTGGATTTCGTATATAAGGGCCCAAATGGTCATTTTATTACGGTATATATTTAGGGATCTCGATTACTTAACTTATCTAGTAAAATACTAGATGACCTATACAACTTCCAAGTTATGTCTTACACTTACTATACAAAACTTAAATACATACAATTAAATTACGGTTACTACGGTACACTGTACTTATATAAAAAAATTGCGACACACTATCTATTTACTTTGAAACAAATAAAAACTAATGCTTTATCTCAGCATTAAAAATCAAATTGTACTAAAACAGGTTCGTAAAATTACAGGTTCAAAAGTGGGTTTTAACAAAATAAAATTGAACGTTTATATAGAAAGTGTAAAAACAATATTTCAGTATGGTATAACTTACTAATATAACACTTAGCCTACATACTAACTTAATTCACTTAGCCTACATGCCTGCAAGCACAGTAGAGGAACGTTTAACGTTTAGTCAAACTTATAGTGTTCAGTTACTCTAATATATCTGACAATAAGCCGTAAATATCGACGCAGTATATGGCCTGCCAAATGATAATTATGTACCGTAACATTTAATTAAATATGAGATAAGAGAACAATACTTTAATTTACTAAATGTTACGCAACATCAATAATGTTCATTATAAACTATTGATCATAAAACATGGAACAAAGCTCTGCTTTTAGAGAACAAGTGATAAATGTATTTCCTAATCAAAACCTAATTATTAAAAGTCAATACCGAATCAAGGCTATACGTGACAGTAAAATGTCTTACCCTCTTGGTCTGATAGTTTTACGTCTTGTTCCCTCAGTTTAATTGATTTTTAGTTCTTCCGCAATTAATATCAGCTAGGCTTTCTGTGCTTTAGTATGGTTAGGACTAGTCACCGGCCGTATTGTAGTCTGAGCATTATCGAAGCCTATTACTCGAGATGCGGGACAAATCTCATTTCTGTCCGTCTGTTCCTACGATATCCATAAAACAAACTGGCTTATAGACTTGATCTTTTTCTTTAAGATTCATTTCTTAAGGCAACACTGAGTTTCATGACGCGTAACCATAATGGCAACAAGAATGTAGCAGAATAAATATGTGGAAACAAACTTGCAACATATTAATACGAATTACCCAACTATCTCAATACAAAAAAATAATTACTTGGTGTAGAAATAATTTATGGGTAGATTTTATATTATATACACTTTGATGTGAAACCCAAACTTAATAAAACAATAATTGTAACTAAATGATATGGAATGATGTCTCGAGGAAACCTTAACCTACAGACTTTAAATTTTGGATAGAAATTCATTTCAAAATTAATAAGAATAAGTTCTGAGATGGTTTATATCCAAAAATATATGTTACCTAAGCGTTATTGAATCTAATCTCAGCCGCCTTACAATAAGTCTATTTTGTCTTCCATGGGATGAAAATATACTTTTGTTGACTGCCTGTCCATCTATGATATCTCTAGAATGCCATAAACACTAAACATTAAATTTTGAATTGAAACTTTACGAAATTTATTTATTTATTTATTTATTTACATACGGTATACACCATTTCACATTTGTTATAGGTATTGAGAAAATACAAGAGGCTTGATATAAACAACTTACATAAATAGTTTACATGCATACATGCTAAAGCAAACAGAAGAAAAAAAAAAAAAACAAGCAAAACAAGTGCCAAATAAACATCAACATCGTGAATAAAAAGAAAAATTACAACAGCAATATAGTTCATAAACAAGTGCAACATGAAGGTGGAACCGTAAAAAAAGACTTAATTAAAGTACCGGTAGCGTATAAAATATAGAGTTTACTTATATACTACTGAGACATACATATGCATATGAACAAATACAATACGAAAGAAAAAAAATAAAGATTAGCGTAGCCTATGTTCATTGATATTATATAAAAAAAAATCACAAGAAAACCATTTCCATTTAGCAAAATATAAAACATGCTACAATACATGCAAATTTTTGATGCTATTATAATAATATATGAACAAAAAGTGTTAAGAAAAATAGCAAGCAATATATAACATTCACAAGAAACCATCTCTATTCAGTGAAATATACAATATGCGACAATACATGCAGGGTTTGATGCCATTAAATATAAACAAAAGTGTTAACAAAAAAAACAAAAACAAAAAAACAGCAAGCAAAAATATAACGTTCAGTGTCAGAGTTTCACGTGTGGCCAGAGAGATATTTAGTGACCTCCCTCTTGAATGATGTGTCGGACATGCTGAACAAATCAATATGCGCAGGAAGACGATTTCCCAACCTGTGAATTCTCGGTATTGTACTGTTGTAACGCATAGTTCGTAGCGAGGAATTCCCTCTCGAAAAGCTGCACAGATCTTGAAGATGGTCGGGGACAACGAAGATTGATCCTCTCTAAAAGTCTCGGGGAATCACAAGACGACGACAAAATCTTCTTCAAGAAACATCACGTCAGCAATTTGGCGTCTGGGTGCTCAAGGGTAGGAGCCCAAAAGTGGCGTTGCAGATCTTCAACAGGAACCCCGTCGTAGGCAAATCCAAGTCTCAACCCAATCAGACCTGATGAATCTTATCTGAATTCTTTCAAACGAGTTCAAACCTGACCCAACAGGTAGGGAGACCATACAGGCGAACTGTATTCCAATATTGGTCGAACCAACTGGACGTACAGGGCCGAAGTGTCCATGGTGAAAACCCATCTCGAGAAGTCCTAAATATAAGACCGAGGGCAATAGTGGCTTTCCTAGTAATTGCAGACAGATGCTGTTCAGGGCTCAGTGACGAGGACAAGATAACTCCCAAATCCTTAACTGTACATGAGCGATTCAGTATGATTCCCTCCATCTCGTAGTTGAAGACTATGACCCTAGCTGAGCGATGGAATGAGACCCACAGAGCACTTTGCGAAATTTATATCCATGCCATCCCGCACACACACCAGGAGACGACACTTTCCAAGTCAGATTGCAGAGAGGCGCAGTCTTGAAGTGTGTGGATATCTCCCTATATACCTTGGCGTCCATCCGCGAAACATTAACAGGCTAGACGATGTGACGACATTCTGAAGGTCATTAATGAAGATAGAAAAAAGGGCAGGTCCCAGCAGAGAACCCTGAGGCACCCCAGACACCGCCTCAAATGCAAAAGATGTCTCACCGGCATGACGCACGACGAGGAGACGATTCGCCAGGTTAACTCTCGAACCACATTCAAGAGAGATCCAGTCACTCCCAAGTCCTAAGTTTTGCTAGGAGATGAATGTGGCTTATCCTGTCGAAAGCCTTTGACAAATCAGATAAACGCAATCGAACCTGGTGGCCCAATCTGAAGGAGGATGTAATGTCATTCTGCAAAGTCACGAGATTGGTTGTTGCCGACCTTCCCTTCATAAAACCGTGTTGAGCTGGAGAGATGATGTTCTTGGCTTCAAATGAAAGTCTACGTAAGACCAAGGACTCAAAAACTTTGGCTAGGGCAGGCTGAATTGCAACAGGTCTGTAGTTCTTGGCATTTACTGGATCACCACTTTTTCAGGATAGGTGCAATAAAGCTCGACTTCAGGTTCTTAGGGAAAATGCCCAGAGTTAGAGAAGAGCATTGAAATATTGGGTGACATGTGGAGCCAAGATACCACTACAAAACTTCAATACTACTGGGGGAATCCCATCTGGCCCCGCGCCCTTCCTTTCATCCAGCCCAGCTAATGTCTCCTCCACTTCTTCACATGAGATGTGAAAACCTGACAGATGGAATGAGGTTTCCAGCTCCAAAGGAACTGGAAGTGTTTGTGGGAGCCTGTATACAGAAGAGAAATAAGAAGCAAACAAGTCACATATGCCTTTAGGGGTGTCCGCTGTCACGTTGTCAAGGTACAGGTTGGAAAGTGCTGAAGACTTGCGTTTCATATTCCTGATGTGTCCCCCAGAAGACTTCACATTGCTTGGTATGGAGTTTTCAATACGAAGTATATAGTCCCTGTAACAGGAGGTGGATAGAGTCCTACACTTGCACGAACACTACGAAATTCCAAGTAGTCAGAGTCTTTTAATGACTTTTTGAACTTGACGTGCAGCTTCTTTTTCAAAATGACTAGTGCCTTCAGCTCTAATGAAAACCAACAAGGGAAGTTGCGTTTTCCAAGTACTTTCGTGGGGTCAAGTCCCTGATCACCCCACTGAGGAGAACCACAAAAATCAATGAATGCTGTCTCCACACTATCCCCCATCACGTTGCTCAGTTCCGGATACGGCCAACCCTGAATCACTCTAAATATCTCAAACAGATCACTCCTCCTAAAGTCGTAGATATGGGTCCTGTTATTATCAGTGACTGGTCTGAAACATGGAACGGTAATATCGAGAGCTGGATGATGTGATTCCACCTGAACAAGGCGATCAAGAGACCTTCGGACACTGATGTCTATCCTGGAAGAGAAAACTAGATCCAGTAATATTCCACGGTCGTTGTTAACACCGTTGACCTGTGTAAGATGGAAGATATGGGCAAGATCTTTGATTGGCTGGCTCGCAGGATCATGAATTTGAGAGCCGAGAGGATCCCAATCCCAATCCGCGTTGGGGAGGTTAAAATCGCCCAACAACAGGATAGGTTCAAAATTTTCAGAGGTGAAGGGCAGCTCTTCGACAATTGAGGCAAAATCAAAGTATTGGCTTGAGGGGCATGTTAGGTGGAAGGTAGACTCCGCCGACCAGCATCCGATGACTAGATGATAATTTGACAGTAGCAAAAAACACATTCTACAGATCTATTCTTTGGTATGATTTCTTGGGATAGTATGTTTATCCTTTATTGCATGCAAAACACCTCCCCCCGCTAACCTTAGATGAGGTCAGTTCTGAACGATCACAATGAAATATATTATAATTCTGCAAACCAAGCTCAGCACTACAAATGTCGGCAGATAAATTAATTTCAACCAGTATTAATATATCATAATTATGGCAGACAGATATTGATTGTTTCAATGAAGGTAAACTTTGTCCTTAAAGCCGTTGACATTTTGGAAATAGAGTTCCAAAGCTGACTGGTTTACCCCAGCATTTTCTAGTTTTTTGGCTCGAAGGTAGTTATACAGGGTGATCCTTTCAAGTAACGTATAGTGATGTTTACTTTCCCCCATTCATCCTGCGTCTCCCCAGTTCATCCCTCAGCTTCTTAAGATATTGCCGTTCCTTCATGGTGCGATCTCCTCGATATAGAAATGTCAGAGAGGGCGGGATCAACGTCAGAAATTGCCTCTTTAGAGAAGCCGCTAACGAACTGCATCGCGTCTTCTACCTTTATCTTTATCTTTATCTTTTAATGGCTTGCCCAACCTGAAAATTTTTAGGCCGTTGACATGAATGCCGATATTCAGGGCATCAATTACCTTTGAAATCAGCAAAGTGTCATGCTCCTTTTTAGTTTTGGTGTCCCTGCTCAAGCTCTCCTTGAGGTTAAAGATAATGATATTCCGTTTTCCGAAATAGACGCTCGTTGATTTCCTGGATGACAATCTCCTCAGATTCACCCCCACTGTAATTTTCTCGTGTCTGCTTGATTTTGGCTATCTCGTCGTGGATTACTTTAATATCCGTCTCATTTGAGGTCACTCTCGGTTCAAATTCATTCATAATTTCCGGTTTGAAGTAGGGTATGACTTTGCAGGCTTAAACTCGTAGTCTTGCCACTGATCAATGACGAGTTCCTGCTACTTATTTCTAGTTTTCTTTAGTGGTGTATGTAATTACTATGTACTCAGCTTGTTTTAAGCTTACCTTTTTATTTTTTTAAAGTTACTTTTAGCTTGATTTCTTGACATTCTACATTAAGTAAAAAATTGTAATCGATTTAAAATGACTTTATTTATTTATTTATTTATTTATTCACGGCAATACGCCAATTACAAAACTAAACACAGATTGCAGATGGCTGTCTGCAATAATAAAATAAAAGCCATCATGACTACAATTAGATTATGGATAAATATATAATAAGTAATATTAACAAGATTGTATAGTAAAAAGCTAGATACTTAATGAAAATAACAAACTGGATTAGATGAGTGACACTAAATACCAGAAACGAATACAATTGATTACAACATAAGATAGACAACGAAAACACTAATAAGTAACATTAACAAAATTGTACAGTAAAAAGCTAGATCCTTAATGAAAATAACATAACTAGATATATGAGTAACACCAAGAACCAGAAACGAAAACAATTGATAACAACATAATGATAGTCAACGATAACACTAATAGACTATGAAAAATTAACAATGTATATATACTAGTAACTACTACAAATACGTAACAACTTGAACATGCTACGGAAAAGATAAATACATAACAATTTAAATAATTAATAACAGAAGATTGCCGAATACACAATAGCCTAAGTGAGACGATTAAAAATAAATTACAATACAATAAATAATAAAGACAGATATGAGCTTTGTTAATGAAGTACACCCGAAATCAGTTAAGTGCCGCTATTGGTTATAGATTTCGGAAGTCAGTGCTCTAAGGATAGGAATAAAGTCCTCAGACTAGAGGTGCTGTCGTAGAAGAAATCATAGTTCGCGGAGACCAGATTTCCAAGCCTGTGCAGACGAGGGATGACGCTGTTCAAATTCATGGTTGGTAGAACATGAGGGACGGCAGAAGAATTGTCCGCGGAGCGATTCCGGCCGGGAACTCTGATGTTGATCAAACGAAGCAAGGCAGTACAGTCCAGATCACCAACAAGCACCCTCTGAAGAAATGTCAGGTCGTGCAACTGCCTTCTCACGATGAGAGGATTCAGGCCCAGAAACTCTTCCACAGCACGCACCGGCACATCCAAATACTCGAAACCCAATCTGACCCGACCACACGCACAAACCTATCCTGAATTCGTTGCAGTCTTTGAATCTGACCTAGTTGATAAGGTGACCACACTACACTGCCAAAACTCCAATACAGATCTCACCAAGGACACATACACTGTTTTCATTGCTTCGATGCTAAGTCCCTTTCTTGAAGTCCTGATAACAAAATCCGAGCATCGAGAGAAGCCTTGTTAATGATTGAGTCTATGTGGTAATTTGGGCTCAGGTTGGCAGACAGGATAACACCTAAATCACGTGTGGAATAAGCTCTCTCCAACGATGAACCATCAAGCGAGTACTCATAGTGGATGAATCCAAGCGGAACGATGAAAGGATACGGCGTGACATTTCTTAATATTAAGTTTCATGCTGTTCCAACCACACCAATCGTAGATACTACGCAGACTGACCTGAAGTCTGTGGCAGTCATCAATGGAACTAACAGAAAGTAAAGATTTTGATATCATCAGCAAACATAAGGTAGTCAGAAACTGATACATTTGGTGATGTCGCTTAGAAAGATGCAAAAGAGAAAGGGGCCGAGATGTGAACTTGGGGGGACACCCGATGAAGCATGAAAGGGCTGGGAAAAACCACCAGAAGATCTAACCATTAACATCCGATCGGTAAGGTATGAATGAAGCCAGCGTAGGAGGCTGCCATAAAACCATAGGCACGTAGTTTCGCAACCAGATGACGATGACTCACGGGTTGTCGAAGGCTTTGCTAAAGTCCAAGTAGATACTATCAACCTGATAGCCGGCGCTGAAGGAAGATCGAATATAATGGTCGTATAGAACAAGATTCGTAGTAATTGATCTTCCCCGTGAAAACCCATGCTGTTCGGAGTTTAGGAGACTTTTGCAGCTGAAACTGATTCGATCGAGTACTAAGGCTTCAAAGACCTTGCCCAGCGCTGGTTGAATAACTATTGGTCTATAATTCTTAACATCCGAGATATCAGAGGATTTATGGATGGGGACCACAAAACTAGTTTTCAAACAGTCGGGAAAGGTGCCAATCTTCAGAAAACCGTTGAACAAAACAGTCAAATGGGGGCGCAAGTAAAGTACAGCAGTGTTTAAGTACAATAGGGGGGATAGAATCGGGACCAGTCCCCTTGTATGGATCCAGAGGGACGCCAACTTCCTCTCCACATCTGACTCGACGAGCACACATTCGGATAAGTTAACAGATTCATCGAATTCGTAGTCCGGGAGGGGGCCGACATCATTTGTAAAGACTGATGAAAAATGATTAGCAAAGAGGTTACAGATCCCCTCCGGAGATGATTCGACTGCGCCGTCAAGATGGTACGAATCAGTAGATTTGGAGGAAATCTTCAAGGAGTTAATGAAGCTCCAGAAAGATTTAATGTTGCGAGGTATCAAGCAGTTAACATTAGCAATGTAGGTTAGAGTAGCATCTACCACTCAAGCTCTTGCATGCAGATCTTAGATTTTTAAATTCGTTGTAATGGGTTGGGTTCGAGGTAGCTTTGTATTTTTTATGAGCAAGTTTTTTCTTTACAACTAGTTGCTTAAGTTCAGGGAGACATCCAGCATGGAAAGCAGGACTTGCCAGATCTCTTAGTGGGTGTAAATTCAAGAACAGTTTCTCTAATAAGTTCCGTCATAAGCTCAAAGTATTTAACAACATCAGGGGGGTTGGAAGGGCAACAGGCCCAAGGAGGTAATTGAGTTTTCTAGAGATCTGATCGATATCACAATGCAGAAAGTTGTAGGTAGTAGAGTGGGCCGGAGGCAACATTGTGGGTAGACAGACTCCACAATGCAGAGCTGGGTGAGCAGGTTCCTCGGGTAGAAGGAGATCCAGGGCTGGCATAACATCAAGTGAGTGGTCCGTAGAGAAAATGAGATCAAGGGTGACATTTCGCACGTTTGAGATCTTGTTGCACTGGGTCAATTCAAAACCAGTTGCCATATCTATCATATGTTGAGAGCCGCCACTTGTAGAAACAGGAACGGAAGCAGTCCAGTTCACATCGGAAGGTTGAAATCACCAGCAGAAGAAAACAGCAAGAAGTGGGACAGGAAGAGAGGACTTCGTCAACAGACACACAGAAACCGTTCATATACTGAAGTAGGCTGTTGAGGCGGAATGTATACGCCGCAGACTAAAATAGGGGAAGTAACTGTAGAAATAGGACAAGAATAGAGACTCCACATCAGCGACAGAGGAGTTGATGGTTCTAATGTGAAGATCTGACCTGGTAGCAACTAGGACGCCGCCGCCACTCTTCTTAGTACTAGTAAGCAGAGATCTATCCTCCGAAAAACATTGAAACCGATAACTCCAGTTCGTTATCAGCAATGTCTGGGGACAAATTTGTTTCTGTTAAGATAATGATGTCATAGACACAAGCGGCGACAGGCATTCCGCAAACTCAGTTAATTTGGAGCGTAGCCCATTCACATTCTGATAATACAATAATAGTTTTTCAGATCCGAGAATTAGTCGTTTTTTTGGCGCATTTTTAACAATCTTTGGAATGCCGTTTGAGAAATTTTATGGTCAATCAGTCTCCCCACCTTCGGTTCTGCTTTTTAAGGTAGCTCTTAACTCGTTTAGGTATTTCCTTTCGGCGGGTGTGCGGTCACGTGAGACAGTAGTGTCATGCACATCGGGACTTAGGTCTTTGAGCTTAGCTCTATCAAATGTTTTTACAAAGTCAATGACGGTGCTGGAATTCCCGAAGATGACCTTTAAGAGGTCTGGATTTGCCTTTTGATGGGCGGCCAATACGATATGACTTGAAGGAATAATCAAGCTCGGAATCGCCAAAGTGGGGAGGTCAGCTTTGATATGAGAAGGTTGTCATGCTCAATTCTGGCAGAAAACTGTATTGCTCAAACTCTCGGGGAGATTATAGATAATTATGTTGCGAGAACGACGTTCCCGGGTCGTTGATTTCTTCAACGGACATTTTCAAACATTGGGGTAGGTGTATTCAATATTTTTGAGATCTTTGACCTGGTCCTCCAATGACTTGATTCTGTCTTCTGAGTCGCAGATGCGGGGCTCCAAACTGGTTAAACTGTCACTGACCTGGGGTCAGTTGGTTCTTAATAGAGGTAATGTCAGTAGATAAAGCAGTTAAATTACCAACGTTGGCAATTAATGCCTCCATCTGTGACGATACAGTCTCAAGTTTCTTAATTAGGTAGTTCAGTGGGTGATTTTAGGAGTTCAACACAATCGTTATCTGTTACAGACCCATTTTTTTTTTGTTATCGGCGAGAGTTTCCGGTTATTCCGAGTCGGAGACATTAACACAAGCGGCGTGGAACCATCTCTCACATTTAGATTCGCATTGAAGGCCCTTTTCCTCGTGAAGAACCTTTTTCATGCACAAGGTACAGATAGAAGCGTCCGGAACCAGTGACATGGCCAATCAGGAGCATGGTGGGGCGAGATAGTAATGGTTGGGTAGAAAACTGTATAAATATATATGAGCGGTGAGAAAAGAGACGAACCGCAAATGCAACTATAGCCACTCAGTTCACCATAGATACATCTGCACTCATCATAGTACCAATGGCCAGATTACGGTGTGAAAGGAGAAGATTGAGGCTGATCAAGAAGGCTGTGGCCAGAGAAAACTTGTGTTTTTATATCTCAAAAATATACTTTGTGAAATGCAACAATGAGAAGGCAAACAGCTCACAAATCAGTAGCTACTCAGTTCACACTGAAAGTGTGCTTTTTATAACACCTAAATTGAATATGTTGAAATGATGACTGGCAACACTAAGCAATAATTTCTAAACCATGAGTAAATTATGTATCATAAATGCAAAATTAAGTTGATGTTTGTCACGTTGACTGACAACTCACGGGACTATGTTCAAAAGTAGCGAGGAGCAAACAAGAAACGAAATGATACACTCGTCAAACAACCATACTAAGCGAAGCGAATTAAAATATTACAGGCTACATGCATAAATAACATGCCAAGCTATTGGGATTCAGTTGATTGAAATTGAGTGTCTATGACTTGCTGAGTTGATGACAGCTGGAGATCGTTTACACTAACAACGGTAAGTGAATTAGGGTTGAAAAATTAATTGAATTTATGCAAAGATTAAACAACAGAATTAAGAACTAATAGGTAGATGCACTCACTATGGTTCAATTGATGATATAAATGTAGTCTAAATACACTGAGCACCAATAACAAAGTATATACAGTAAAATAAATTGCACTAGGAAAATACGTTAGATTCAAACTACTATCCAAAGACCCATTAAAAAGTAGCCAAATTGTAGACTTTCAGACAAATTGTAGCCTTTAAATTGTCAGCACAAATCTGAACTGAAAAAACGAAGCACGTAATGAACACGTACAGTCCTGGGTATGAAACACACATAAGAGGTGTTAATACTCCCCAAAGGCTTAACATTAAACTAATATGGGACTTTGATTTCTTAAAACATTTCTATTTTATTCAGCTATGTTTCCATACTAAACGGCTATAATGTGTGGACTAGTAACATCTATAGCAATCTAAACATCTATGTTTTTTGTACTTATTATTATTATATTCATCAAAAATATTTCAAAATCACAGAGGTGAATGATTGGTTTAAAGTCAGCGTCTTGACTAGTAAAGTCACAATTGAATAGACTAGATTTTACGAGATCAGTTTCTAGTCTAGCTAAAATTCCGAACGGCCTTTCACTGAGCTCTGAAAGTACTGCTTTATTATTAGGTAAGTACCAGTATATAAACTTCTTTTGTCCATTTAAAATATTATTGATGTCGGATTAACTAAGGAACGCAAGGTCTGTTATAAGAAAATTTTAAAGTAGGATTTGATTTTTAAAGACTTAGACAACATAAAATCTGATTAGTAAGATGAAGAAGTATATTATTACTCATAGCCATATCAGGAATTACAAAGGGAATGGAATGAAATAATAGGATAAATAATGAACCCATTCATTTTTCCTTATCGCATTTAAATTATATTGGGGAAAGGGAAGAAGACTCTCTCAGATTTGAAACTAATTTTTTCGATATAGTGAAATGTATATTCTTCAGGGAATATTAATAGGGAATATTAATGATAATTCACATATGCGAGAAAGACTAGTAGTAAAACTGAGAATTCGATGCTATGAGACGACCAAACTGTACTAAGTAATCGGAGATTGTGGATAAAATGTCTTCATCTACAGGTAGGACTAAAACGTGGAGTAGTTTTATATCAAAAAACTAAACAAAAAATATTTTAAATCAAAGTTTTAGGCCTACGATTTAAATAAAAATGTTAGACTGGTTTTAAAGGTAATTAAAAGGTTTACGGGGTAGCTTTAGTTTCTTTAATTAATTAATTATTAACAATTATTGTTAACCTATATTTTTATCACAGATTAAATATTTATAAAAGTAAATGTACATTTCATCTCAAAAGCCTTTTTAACTAAACTGCATATAAAATAGAAAGATAGACGTGGAAATGTGTTTCACTTCGGTTGGTGTCCGTCTTCCCATAAAAAGTCATTCGAGTTATTTGTACTAACTTTTACTTAAAATAACTTAAAACTAGTAGTATGTATACTAATATCTCAGACAATAGTGAAAAATATATACCTTACAAAAAATATGGCAAAACGATATTTTATATACTAAAATTATACAGGCATTTCGGGCAAACTTTTCTGATGAAATCAAGTGCATGTTTAATTAAAAGATAGCTAAAATTATTTAAATTGAATTTTATTCAATACATAGTAGCCTGAAATGATTGATACATTTTAATGTCAAACTTGTTTTAGTGCTCGAATAGAACAAGTTAATTTGGTATATTTACAGAAGTTATACTAAAGCACAAGTAACGGTTCCCATAAATTTACTTTTTTTTAATTATTCATAGAAATAAGTAATCTTTATGTCACAAACATTTAATTATTATAAATGTTATTGCTTGCCTGGAGTGTTCAATAACTATCCCACTCTATTCATTTGGTATAACCCACTTTGTTTCTTTTTTTTTATAGTAAAACCCAACAATTGTTTAAGCCTTTATTCAGGAACAACTTTTCAAACACAATGGATAGAATATATATGAACACCATTATAGATATTTTTTGGAAAATTTCTAACGCTAACAAAACATTATCATACATTTATTGTACATAAATTAATTATTAAAATGCTTACCTTTTGTGTTTGTGAATCGAGAGTCAACTGAGGATACTCACTTCTTCACTTCCATATATAGCTTCAGTTATTAACCAACCTAACATAAATATTTATCTATGACAGTTTTACGACCGATGGATGTATTTTTTTCGTTAAATTAGCGTAAAAAACATGTAAGTCGTATTTCATACTTGACATTACATTATTAATGAATTCAATCAACTGTGGTTGTTTCGTTCGCTGATAAGAAGTTTATGGTTGTAGCGTCTCAATCTATAATTGTTTCACTTGCAAACAATTGTGAAACTCATATGAAATAGTACTGCGTCATTCATACATTTCTACAATATTTATTTCGATATGTCTTGAATAAGATTATATCAATATTAACTATATTATTAAAACGAATTGAATAATAACAATTGACTGTATTTAAGTTCATTAATCACTCATTTAAATACATTCAAGTCAGTGCAAATTTAAGTAAAGCTAGTAGATTTCTATAGCAAAAGGATATTTTACCGTGTAACACTAAAATATAGGATTTCTAATTGTGACAGATGTTGAGAACAGTTCAAATGTATCTGGTATAAATTACATATAGACTATTTTCCTATTTTTATATTGCTTGTGTACTTGAAAAATAATACACAATTTAGGCTTGATTTATTTATACTGAATTTATGTATCTAATCATACTTCATTTATATATATATATATATATATATATATATATATATATATATATATATATATATATATATATATATATATATTACTATACTAAAATGATTGTAGAAATCACGATGATGTTAATAATTTAAGTTTAGTTAAATAACCTGAAACCAGTGTTAATAACTACGATGTACTCAATCAATATCAAGTGAGTACTTATTTTTATTGTAATTTTTTACAATCTGTTTTATAATAGTTTAAATGAAAGTAAATATATGAAAGGGGTTTTTATTGATTTTCGAGCTGTTTCTAACCTATAAAATCATAAAATAACATTTACAGTGATGAAAGCTGTGGTATGAGAGGCACACATCTCCGCTAGATCCGGATAGTTCTAAGCAGAGGAGAACAAGAGCGGGAATGTGACCGACTCAGCTCGTCACAGGGCTCGATTCTCTCTGCATCATTGCTTTCAGGGCTTCATTAACAAATTAAAGAAAATACCAAAAAGAGAATTTGTGCCTAAGCGGCGGCTACCATTATTTCTTTTTATTCCAACAAGATTGTAAGTTGTTATGGGAAAATATAACATCTAAGTAGATTTAGAAAGTGGTGTAGGCTATGTTCAATCTTATGAAAAATTATCTATGTAGTAAAAAATGAATTGTTAAATATGTTGTTAAGCACTAAAGGTGATCAAGGCTAAGCCAATTTGGCTATTTATTTCTTATAATGTTATTTAAAATCCGAGGAAAACATTTATAAAGAAAAAGATGAGAAGTTACAAAAGTTTCCCGGAACATTTTAGAATGTGTAAAACTAATCATAGTATTTATTAAGTGTAATCCAAATTTGACCGACACTAAACAACCGAAATTCGTTAAAGAGACTGAAACCTATTTAAATCTAAATTTTAGAATGTACAGTGCATGACTAGTAGTGTCAGTATTAATGAAAATTACAAAGCAATTAATTTTTACTACAGATTGTGCCTGTAGAAACATTATATAAATAGTTTATGAATACCGGATTAATAAAGAAAGTTGAGGATGTTCGTATATAAGGTACTTGAATGTCACTGGTTGGTTTTCTAGACATAGTGACGTACAAAATTTTACAATGTCTTAAGGAAAACTGCAGAGTCACTAACAAGCGTCAAAGTTCATACGTGTTTCATTCTTTAGGTTTCTCAAAACCTGCTTTAAAATATTAATTTTAAATGTTGTGAGAACTTTGCAAGGACACCAGAAGTGGATTACAAGCACCAAATAGGATATTTTGTTAGAAGTTGGTGTCAAGCTCTTAACCCAACGTAAAAGAATTTATATTTTCTTCGTCGAGACAAGGGAATATCAACTACAGCACTGGAAATATTTTAGCCTACAAGTATGTATCAAAGGCCACAAATAAAGCCTTTTTGGCCAATGCAGCCTTCTTAGTAGTACGCATATATACTCTTCATCGGCACAACAAGAAACAATTAACTATTCACTTAATTAGTTCATTTTCGCCACGTGAGCGCGACAGTACATTAAGTTTATTACATTAAGTACATTTTGTTTATTAGTGTGAATACATAAATCTTTAATTCAAACTTAAATATAAATTAAATAAATTCTTGCATGCGGGCTTGGGGTACAGTTTTGGGCCTTCTCAGAGCATGTAATATCATGCACGGACATCGATTTCCAAATATTATGTACCTCAATCCCTGGCCTCGGGTCATATTTATGAATCTGTGACTAGCTTTAAAAGTGCCGCATTTGGAATACTTTTAGTTCATTTCAGCAAACATAGATGAATATATGGATTATGGTGGATATGTTGTTAGATAGTAACTTCAGAAATTATCTTAGAATGATTGCATTGTAGAATACAACTCATATTATAGGTAAGCGGTTTATTAGGCTGGTGCAATCATTACAAATTAGGCCATATGAAAATATACATATACGAGGTATATATTGATATAATATCCAAGGATCTTAGGCATTATATTAAATATCCTTCCGTTCAAGTCAAGATTAACTAAAGTCCTACTTCAAATGTGAAAAACAAAAATATAAAATTTTCTTCAATGAGCACATTCGATAACGTGTAGACAGGGATCGATGTTACAAAAGCTTAACTGACATTATTGAGGAATAAACCATTTGTGGTTATTCCTTACATACGGTGCTTTAATATTCTGCACCTTTATTTTATAAGGTTATTCCAGGAAAGTGATTCACCATTCGGTTCTATTATAATGGTCAGGACCGAGTCGACCGCATCGCCCACAAGTGCTTATATTTACTCAAGCCACAACTGCGGCTCACTCTTTATGCAAGGTTTTATACGGCACGCTAATATTCTGCAACTGTATTTTACAGTTTAATCATTCCAGGAAAGCGATTCACCATTCGGTTCTAATATAATGGTCACGGCCGAGTCGACCGCATAGTCCACAAGTGTTTATAGTTTCTCAAGCCACAACTGCGGCTCACTCTTTATGAAAGGTTTTATACGGCAGGCTAATATTCTGCAACTTGTATTTTACAGTTTAATCATTCCAGGAAAGCGATTCACCATTCGGTTCTAATATAATGGTCACGGCCGAGTCGACCGCATAGTCCACAAGTGTTTATAGTTCCTCAAGTCACAACTGCGGCTCACTCTTTATGAAAGGTTTTATACGGCACGCCAATATTCTGCAACTTGTATTTCACAGTTTAATCATTCCAGGAAAGCGAATTACCATTCGGTTCTACTATAATGGTCACGGCCGAGTCGACCGCATCGCCCACAAGTGTTTATACGAGGGTTGTTCAAAAAAGACTGAGACTGTGTCTATAAAACATTTATTATTTAATTCTGAACTACATAACATTTTTCACCTTCAAGGTATTCCCCATTAAGTGAAATGCACTTGTCCCAGCGCCTTTGCCATGTCTGGAAAACGTTAGAGAAGCCATCCTTTGACATGTTCTTCAGGATCACCTCCAAAGCTTTTACTGCATCCTGTTCCGAATAAAAACGACGTCCCTTTAATTCCTTTTTTGCAGTAGGAAACAAAAAAGTCACAGGGCGACCTTCATTTTTTTCTACCCACTCAGAGCTTTGGATTTTCATTGCAGGGTCATACTGATAAACCCAGGACTCATCAGCAGTGATTACACTCTTCCACCAATCCCTATCTTCTTCAACGAACCGCTTCCACTCAAGGCAAACATCGACACGGTTTTGTTTTTGTTCAGGTGTGAGTAAACGAGGAATCCAACGAGCACACACTCTAGACATGTTAAGATTGTCTTTTAAAATTGTGTGAGCACTACCTACCGATATGTCAAGGAGTTCAGCAATCTGTCTGACGGTCAGACGTCGGTCGGTTTTGATCATTGCCGTTGCTGTATTGATGATTTCCTCAGTGAGAGCAGTAACTGGGGCACCATCTCCTCCCTGCAACTCTGAGTCCTCTCTTCCCACCTTAAAATCTTTGAACCAGCGAAAACAGGAAGCACGAGACATTGCGTCATCCCAAAAAGCTTGCTTTATGTCTTCATAAGTGTTAGTCACAGTTTTGTTGAGTCTAACACAAAACTTAATCGCATATCGTTGTTCACGCAAACTGGACATGATAAAACATTGGAGGCGGCACTTACCAAGCTGATGTTGAAATGAGCACTGATGGCTTTGTGATAGAGATAAAGCAATTCAATGTCTGTTGGTAAACAATAGGGTCCAAAGGTATTGGAAAGATCTGGCATCATGTCTTATCAAAGGAGTATGGGGAAATCCCGGGCCCAGTCTCAGTCTTTATTGAACAACCTTCGTAGTTCCTCAAGCCACAACTGTGACTTAGTCTTAAGAGAGGATTTATACGGCATGCTAGAAAACTACTAAAGGAGTAGTTTATTACTTTAAGAATCCTATTGAAAATAATGTAAAATTATTGATTTTCTGTAACTTGGGTTTTTGTGTTTCTTACATTACAATGTATTCCAAGTAACTCAAATGCTAGTAAAGTAAAGTGAACAAATGCTATACTCAGACCTGTTACTGAAAATACCAAACACAATTTACTCTAAAAAATCCTAAAATTGTTAAAATACACTTTATTTAACACGTGTTATTCTTATGTAACATGTATTTTGAACAATTATCTTCCATGACTCATTAGATAACCAAGGAGAGGCACGATAAGAAAAAAAATTCCTATTTAGTACATTTATTAAAACGAATTTTTTAATTTTTTATTTTGTCTGAGTTTATCTCATGACTATCATAAGGATCAACGTCGAATTTTATAAAGATATCTAGAGTACATCGAGTAGTTAACATCGATATGGAGATTAGGATGAGCAGCTTCAATATGTAAGGTACAATCTGCAGGAAGAGAGGCATTCGTGTGATTATTATTTGCTAACCACAACGTTGAGCAGAACAACCTGTGCATTAAACATATCTAATCACGCTCGTATGATGAAAATATCGTCAGTCAGACAACATAGCGAGACATCTGGGACAATTTCAAGACTGTGGAATAGCCTATCACAATCTTCGCGCTGCGCAGTGAAACTACGTGTACAATACACAAGCAACTTGTATAATAACAAGATTTGTAAAGTATATTATTAACACGTTGACTTCGACAGGCGTGTTTGTGCGCCATGCAGAGTTACTAGTAGTCTAGGTAACTCCTTATAGTGGCCTAGTGAAACAACGTGTACAATACACAAGCAACTTGTATAATAACAAATTAGTTATTGTAAGGTATTTTATTAACACTTTGACTTCGACAGGCGTGTTTGTGCGCCATGCAGAGTTACTAGTAGTCTAGGTAACTCCGTATAGTGGCCTAGTGAAACAACGTGTACAATACACAGGCAACTTGTATAATAACAATTAGTTATTGTAAGGTATTTTATTAACACTTTGACTTCGACAGGCGTGTTTGTGCGCCATGCAGAGTTACTAGTAGTCTAGGTAACTCCGTATAGTGGCCTAGTGAAACAACGTGTACAATACACAGGCAACTTGTATAATAACAAGTTAGTTATTGTAAGGTATTTTATTAACACTTTGACTTCGACAGGCGTGTTTGTGCGCCATTCAGAGTTACTAGTAGTCTAGGTAACTCCGTATAGTGGCCTAGTGAAACAACGTGTACAATACACAGGCAACTTGTATAATAACAAGTTAGTTATTGTAAGGTATTTTATTAACACTTTGACTTCGACAGGCGTGTTTGTGCGCCATTCAGAGTTACTAGTAGTCTAGGTAACTCCGTATAGTGGCCTAGTGAAACAACGTGTACAATACACAGGCAACTTGTATAATAACAAGTTAGTTATTGTAAGGTATTTTATTAACACTTTGACTTCGACAGGCGTGTTTGTGCGCCATGCAGAGTTACTAGTAGTCTAGGTAACTCCGTATAGTGGCCTAGTGAAACAACGTGTACAATACACAGGCAACTTGTATAATAACAAGTTAGTTATTGTAAGGTATTTTATTAACACTTTGACTTCGACAGGCGTGTTTGTGCGCCATGCAGAGTTACTAGTAGTCTAGGTAACTCCGTATATAGTGGCCTAGTGAAACAACGTGTACAATACACAGGCAACTTGTATAATAACAAGTTAGTTATTGTAAGGTATTTTATTAACACTTTGACTTCGACAGGCGTGTTTGTGCGCCATGCAGAGTTACTAGTAGTCTAGGTAACTCCGTATAGTGGCCTAGTGAAACAACGTGTACAATACACAGGCAACTTGTATAATAACAAGTTAGTTATTGTAAGGTATTTTATTAACACTTTGACTTCGACAGGCGTGTTTGTGCGCCATGCAGAGTTACTAGTAGTCTAGGTAACTCCGTATAGTGGCCTAGTGAAACAACGTGTACAATACACAGGCAACTTGTATAATAACAAGTTAGTTATTGTAAGGTATTTTATTAACACTTTGACTTCGACAGGCGTGTTTGTGCGCCATGCAGAGTTACTAGTAGTCTAGGTAACTCCGTATAGTGGCCTAGTGAAACAACGTGTACAATACACAGGCAACTTGTATAATAACAAGTTAGTTATTGTAAGGTATTTTATTAACACTTTGACTTCGACAGGCGTGTTTGTGCGCCATTCAGAGTTACTAGTAGTCTAGGTAACTCCGTATAGTGGCCTAGTGAAACAACGTGTACAATACACAGGCAACTTGTATAATAACAAGTTAGTTATTGTAAGGTATTTTATTAACACTTTGACTTCGACAGGCGTGTTTGTGCGCCATGCAGAGTTACTAGTAGTCTAGGTAACTCCGTATAGTGGCCTAGTGAAACAACGTGTACAATACACAGGCAACTTGTATAATAACAAGTTAGTTATTGTAAGGTATTTTATTAACACTTTGACTTCGACAGGCGTGTTTGTGTGCGCCATGCAGAGTTACTAGTAGTCTAGGTAACTCCGTATAGTGGCCTAGTGAAACAACGTGTACAATACACAGGCAACTTGTATAATAACAAGTTAGTTATTGTAAGGTATTTTATTAACACTTTGACTTCGACAGGCGTGTTTGTGCGCCATGCAGAGTTACTAGTAGTCTAGGTAACTCCGTATAGTGGCCTAGTGAAACAACGTGTACAATACACAGGCAACTTGTATAATAACAAGTTAGTTATTGTAAGGTATTTTATTAACACTTTGACTTCGACAGGCGTGTTTGTGCGCCATGCAGAGTTACTAGTAGTCTAGGTAACTCCGTATAGTGGCCTAGTGAAACAACGTGTACAATACACAGGCAACTTGTATAATAACAAGTTAGTTATTGTAAGGTATTTTATTAACACTTTGACTTCGACAGGCGTGTTTGTGCGCCATGCAGAGTTACTAGTAGTCTAGGTAACTCCGTATAGTGGCCTAGTGAAACAACGTGTACAATACACAGGCAACTTGTATAATAACAAGTTAGTTATTGTAAGGTATTTTATTAACACTTTGACTTCGACAGGCGTGTTTGTGCGCCATGCAGAGTTACTAGTAGTCTAGGTAACTCCGTATAGTGGCCTAGTGAAACAACGTGTACAATACACAGGCAACTTGTATAATAACAAGTTAGTTATTGTAAGGTATTTTATTAACACTTTGACTTCGACAGGCGTGTTTGTGCGCCATGCAGAGTTACTAGTAGTCTAGGTAACTCCGTATAGTGGCCTAGTGAAACAACGTGTACAATACACAGGCAACTTGTATAATAACAAGTTAGTTATTGTAAGGTATTTTATTAACACTTTGACTTCGACAGGCGTGTTTGTGCGCCATGCAGAGTTACTAGTAGTCTAGGTAACTCCGTATAGTGGCCTAGTGAAACAACGTGTACAATACACAGGCAACTTGTATAATAACAAGTTAGTTATTGTAAGGTATTTTATTAACACTTTGACTTCGACAGGCGTGTTTGTGCGCCATGCAGAGTTACTAGTAGTCTAGGTAACTCCGTATAGTGGCCTAGTGAAACAACGTGTACAATACACAGGCAACTTGTATAATAACAAGTTAGTTATTGTAAGGTATTTTATTAACACTTTGACTTCGACAGGCGTGTTTGTGCGCCATGCAGAGTTACTAGTAGTCTAGGTAACTCCGTATAGTGGCCTAGTGAAACAACGTGTACAATACACAGGCAACTTGTATAATAACAAGTTAGTTATTGTAAGGTATTTTATTAACACTTTGACTTCGACAGGCGTGTTTGTGCGCCATTCAGAGTTACTAGTAGTCTAGGTAACTCCGTATAGTGGCCTAGTGAAACAACGTGTACAATACACAGGCAACTTGTATAATAACAAGTTAGTTATTGTAAGGTATTTTATTAACACTTTGACTTCGACAGGCGTGTTTGTGCGCCATTCAGAGTTACTAGTAGTCTAGGTAACTCCGTATAGTGGCCTAGTGAAACAACGTGTACAATACACAGGCAACTTGTATAATAACAAGTTAGTTATTGTAAGGTATTTTATTAACACTTTGACTTCGACAGGCGTGTTTGTGCGCCATGCAGAGTTACTAGTAGTCTAGGTAACTCCGTATAGTGGCCTAGTGAAACAACGTGTACAATACACAGGCAACTTGTATAATAACAAGTTAGTTATTGTAAGGTATTTTATTAACACTTTGACTTCGACAGGCGTGTTTGTGCGCCATTCAGAGTTACTAGTAGTCTAGGTAACTCCGTATAGTGGCCTAGTGAAACAACGTGTACAATACACAGGCAACTTGTATAATAACAAGTTAGTTATTGTAAGGTATTTTATTAACACTTTGACTTCGACAGGCGTGTTTCTGCGCCATTCAGAGTTACTAGTAGTATAGGTAACTCCGTATAGTGGCTTAGTAAAAGTTTTCAAACACTACCATTCTATGACGTGTGTACGCCATGTTTTCCTGTCTGAGATCATTATAGTTTCAATATCAATTTATTTGCTTATTATTATTTATATTACTACATATATTTTATTGTCAACTTTTGTTGCTTATCTGGAGGTTTTTGTATACTTGTATTTTAATCTGCACATTCAAGCAAATTAATCTGAAAATCCTGTTTTATTAAAATAAAGGCCAAATCTCCAATAACAATTATATTTGTAATCAATGCCAGTCGTCACTTCATAACTTGTACTTGGCAGAATTTTGCTTCTATAAAATATTCTCAACATTCCAAATTAAATATTCCAAACCGAGTTAACAACCTAAATGATAATATTTAAAATGTAAGTTAAAAAGGAAGCCATTTAGTCTATGGATCTTTATAAAGTTAATCACAAGGCATCGATAAACGTGCAAACTGTTCTCATTAAGTTTCCTATCTAATATAATGCTTTTCCATTTATTTATGCAACAATAATACTAATTACAACATCGATAATGTAATCTTCGTCACGTGCATCAGAAAATATTATTGTAAAATCATTTCCCTGTAATTCTTTATTCCTTGGGTTTTAGAGAAACATCATACTATTATAGTTTCATTTTTGTTTTTAGTATATTTGGTACTCTATCTGTCACTCTCAATGATATTCATAAACCCCAAATTGACCCGAGTAACTTAATAACTCATCTAAGTAACCTACCAGCAGAACAAATTAATCGATTTGATCAAGCATATTGATTTTGTTATCATACAGACTAATATTTAGATCAGGTTAGTTATTTACCTGAGAATGAGATAGGGTTTAAGATTTAACAACAACAAGTTTTTAGGATTTTTATGACAGAACCATAGTAAAATATCAAAAAATTCTGTTTCCTTTACAACTGTCCATCGTCAAAAACCTTTTCTCATATTCACACACACACACACACACACACACACACACACACACACACACACACACACACACACACACACACACACACACACACACACACACACACACACACACACACACACACACACACACACACACACACACACACACACACACACACACACACACACACACACACACACAAACTTTAATATTTACCCTAATCTGGTGTCAGTAGATCTTTTTGATTACGGTACATTTTAAATTATAATAAAATAAATTCTATACTTTTGACACTTAGCGCTTAAAGTACATTGTGTTCCACATTTTCAAACGTATCTACATAGACTGCCACATTCTACATGAGATCCGACATACGGACCATAGATACTTAATGATATCCTTGATGGCTCAAGGAAAATAAATTTTGTGTCAGAATGTAAAGAAAAGAAAAAAGTAAAACCAGTCTTCTTTAACGCCGTGTGTCTATGACGCTCACGTCGTTTTTATTACCAAAATAAGTTTTGCCTGTCTATAAAGAGGAAAGACCGTTCAGTGAAGAAAGTCTAGATAAAATTTAGCAAAACATTTAGTAGTGAATATCTGTTATTAAGGTTAGTAACCTTTAGATTGGAACTACTTGATTGATTTATTTATTGCATTTATTTTCAAACACACAGATACATACTCGTACATACAGATCAATTAAAAATGCATAAAAAATATCTTTCTGGGAAATTAGTTACTTAGTGCGCTAAAATATATTTAGACGATCGATAAAGAATTCCCAAGTTTAAATATTATTCCTATTTGTGGTCTTTTATAGTTTACTTCACTATAATAATATATTTCAAACTGTTTAAAATTTTCAGTCGGTCTTGTTTCTTCTTTTATTAGATTGTTGGTTTTTTTGGTATCGTATTTCTAGAGTCCTATAATCCTGCGAAAAGCATAATACTAATTAATGTAATCTAAAAATAAAAAAATTAGTATTTATCAACAACGGAATAGCATTGCTTATAAACGGAACTTTTATTTTTAAAACAAGAAGAAATTTAAGCTTCTCTGTCACGTTTCTCACGTTATGAGTATAATACACACTCACACACACACACACACACACACACACACACACACACACACACACACACACACACACACACACACACACACACACACACACACACACACACACACACACACACCACACACACACACACACACACACACACACACACACACACACACACACACACACATACATACATACATATTTATAATTATATATATATATATGTATATGTATATGTATATGTATATGCATCTGTATATATACAGATAGAAGTAGATATGAATATGAGGGTTCTGGACCACTTTTGGAGCCGACCGAAAATCAATGGAAAATACTGTTTAAAGGGCAATAAACGAAATGTAAAATCAAACAGTAAATCACGAATGAAAAAATCACCGAAACTATTCGTCTCCAAAAGCGACCCAGAATCCCCTACTGACCATAAATAAAAAATCACGAATGAAAAATAACCGAATCTATAGCTGTTTGCTTCTACTTTCTTAAGCTGTTTTATAAAAATCAAGAAATCTAAAATTTAAATGGATTTCTCTAATATCGTACTTAATCACGTCATGTGATAAAAATTTCTCAGAGACAACAACAACATAACAAATCGCATTTTCAACAGCATTTTGAAAATCCATATTGATAATTATATCGTTCTTTGAACCAGAAATATTTGTTTGTATCAATGACATAAATGGCAATATACAACATAGCTACCCATTGCTATAATTGCTATAAGAATTTGCTATAAATTCTTTGGGATTGTAAAACATTTCCATATTTTTGTAGTAAACTTTCTTAAAATCTTGATACGTCTAATACATAATTCTGAAAAGACCTCCGGAAATGTTTAAATTTTGTAATTCATCTGGATAGTAAGAACCATTCAATTTTACTCTGATATTTTTCACATTCAAACTATCGAACTTTGAAGGATTTTTTTTCTTGGTTATTCTGTCTATCTGTTTGAAAACCAACAATAATGAACTTGGGATTGAAAATATTTCTATAAATATTTGTGATATCGAATGAATAAGTTGTTCCGGAAATACCTTTTTGCTCAATACATTGCCAATCTAGAAAATTAAACATAATGTTTTGACTTTTTTAATTTCATCAATCAACCTAATTTTACTCGTGGTTTTATAATCAATCATTGGAACTCTAATGAAAAACTCGTTAATTGTAATTTTGCCATCAACTGGCATATCATTTCCAGTTTTTGTTTTTAACATAGTATCATCATCTTCAGCACTTATAAAACTAATGTAACATCCACCTTTATAGATTGGAAAATTTACATTATTAAAGAATCGTAAGCCGAAATGTGACCACAATTTTCAATTTCTTATATCAATTTATTGTGTTTTCTTACTTCAATTTCAGAAAATGAAAACGGCACGAAAGTATCAATTAATCTGACATCATTTGTTCTAAGATATGCTTGATCATCTTGTTTTGTTAAACTTCCAGAAATATAAAACTGGAAGTTAGACGAGCAAAAATTATCTCCAAAATCAATATTAAACTCAGTTCTTTTATTCGGTTCATTCAAATGTTGTTTACTAATTGGATAGAAATTTTTAAACTCCGCCCTCTCAATATCGCCTGAATACTTTTTGTAGTTCGCCATTTAATAAGAAAAAATTTTAACATTTTTTACGAAAATTTTAAACATCATGTATAAGAAAGATAATATACTTTTTTCATCGATTTAATGCACGTTTTTATTAGAAAGGGTATAAATTTTAGTCATTTATTAATGATCTACTTCGTCATATTCGAGATTTCCTGCTTTAAATTTTGTGATTTCGGCCACATATTTCAATACAATTTGCACAAGATAGTAACCGCTATCTATAATATTGTTCCAATCAACTGAATCTTTAAATTCTTCCAAAAATCATGTGCTCAAGTGTTGATAAAGGCAAAAAACAGACATGTGTTCTTTCAATTGATAATGTATATTTTCTTCAATGAATTCTGGGGACAGATTTTGATATTTTGCAATGTTATACCAATTTAACTTATTAGTGTACAATCGCATCATATCTTCGGATAGTTCATATTTTTGAGAAATATCATCCCAATGTTCTTTTTTTCTAATCTCGTTCGTGTTGCATTATACAAAAATCGAAGGCACTATAATGTCCCGCCATCTCTATTTATTAGGAAAATATTTCTAATACATTTTTTATAAATTGGCTCTATTTAGTGTTACATTCAGCACATTTTCCAGAAATTCTCTTTACTCCATTGATGTTTGAATGATATTTTATATAATTTGTTGCAGTTTTTTCTTTACATCACACACAATATATGAGCACCATTTATTTATGGAAAATTTATCGTGCATAAACCCCTGCGAGAATACCTACTTCATCAATTCTTTTATCAAGTTCTTCCTGGAACTTATTAATTTGTTTTTCTAATTTTTGAAATTTATCAGCATATGAATCACTGTATTGAAAGAATTTATGAGCAATATTTTCAAAGGTTTTGGTGGCATCTAAACTAAACTTATCAAAATACTGTTGAAAAGTTTTTCATTAATTTCATCACAGTTTTCTATAGATCTTTTATTTCTCGCTTCTAACTTTTCATAGACTTCTGTTGTAAAATCTTTAACATGCTGCTTATGATTCTCATAATTTTTTTTTAGTTCATTAAACATTTTAATATGATCTTCGAATTGATCTTTTACGATAACATCAAACGGATAAATTCCCTTACTAACGCTGCTTAGGACTTCTTACTAGCTTACTAAGTCTTTTTCCTTTAACATCTAAGGCATTTTAACATTCGGATCATTTAAATCGACAATATTGATGTTTTCTGATAATTTTAAACGTTTTAAAATTTGTTCTTCAACAACAACATCATGTTTGTCAATACCAGGTCGAACACCGACAATTCTTTTTTTATTAGCCAAACTAACATGATTCTTTTCAACTTTGATCGCATCAGTAATATGAGACATTAAATTGGTAAATATTTTTTGCGCCATCTTCAAATTCTTTTTTCAATGTTTTTATTTTATCAGCAACTTCATTTGAACTCATGAAATTTTCAAGTTTGTTATCATATTCTGCTTTAAAATCTTCAATCTCGACAGCAAACATATCTGAATCTGGAAGGTTTTACAAAAACTTTTCTAATTTGTTATCAAAATTCAAACTATTAACTTTATTTCCAATAATTTCATCTACATTTTGAATACTTTACGTTTTAATTTGTGTTCCAATTACATCAAAAATATTTTCTAAATCCATATTTATCAAGTAATAATTTTTTTAACAACTTCTTTAAAATATTTACCATAAGTCAACTCATTCAAAACAAAAACACATAATTGACCACAAACTGGGGGATCTTTATAGTCTTGAATTTGAGATTATTATATTAATGTTTGATTTCTTCAAATATTTTATCAATTCCCTCTGTGGTTTGTCCTAAATTCTTCCAAACGAATCAAAATAATATGCATTCTTATCATTTTCATAATAGCAAATCCAATGCGTTCCACTTCCCATAATTTAGTCTAAATTCGCAATTCCACATTCCAAATTCTTAAGTTTTTCAGGTCATGTATCTCTCATGAAAATTCCTCTAAAATGTTTAATATTTTTGCAGATTTCTTCCAATTCCCCGAATTTTAATGGTTTGATTTCAATTTTTTTTTAATGTATAATTTCACGTAATTCAAAGTTTTTTCATCTAATCTAGATCCTGTAACATCTTCTAACTCTTTATCTAACCAATTTAAAATGTTTCGAACAATAGGAATCACGTCTTTTTTAACGATTGGAGCAGCTTTACGAACATAAGGAACAACATTTTTAACAACTGGAATATTTTTTTCCAAAATCTAATAAGTCCACCATTTTTAAGCTCTTTTACTGGTTATAAGAAAATTATATTTTTATTCCTTTATTGTTTTTCTTATTTTTTCGAGTTTATTGTATTGTGTATTTGATAAAAATATTTTATCCTTACTATTTTTTAGTTGATCTGTTTTAAATTAAATACTAACAGGTATTTTTTCTTAAAAGCGAATTTTATTTTCTCTTTCTGAGTTTTACTGAAATTTACGTTCACCTCCATTTATATAGCTAAAATTTCAAGTTCTCTTCGATTCCCATTCCTTGTTTTCTTTTTAAAAACATTGCTCCAGCTTTTGGAAGAACAATAAATCTTTCACCTAAACTAGAATATTTTGATAAAAATATATCCATTGCCTTATCTTGTAAATATTTATCTGCAATATGCCTAGAATTTGTGTCTCTATGTTTTGCATAAAAAATGTGTTCCATTGCAGCTTTATCTAATTTATTCACACCAGGATCTCCACTTTTTAGTCTTTGTTCAAGCTTTGTCCCAGACCCCCGATATTGATAGCCTGGTACGTGTAATTCAAAAGGTAAATTGTTGATAAAATCATTCAAAAGCTCCCTACCTTCAATCATAGATGAACTTATTCCTGGTAAAAATTCGTTTTAAATCATTAATTCCATCAGGTTTTTCAATCAATTCATCAAGTTTGTTCGAAATAAAATCTTTAATCGCTTTCTTTTCATTCAAAAGTTGTTATTTCCAGCCTTTTCTTGAGCATAAATAAAACTAATAATTCCATCAAGTTTTGTCAAATCATCGATATATCTGTATTCAATCTTATTATTACTGTATTTTCTTACACCGGATCCTTCGATTCGTTTTTCCCAAATTGATTTAATTAAATTCATATATATTTTTTACCTCTACTTGATTTAGGTTTTTTAGTTGATGAATCATTATTTTTGTAAATTGAATCAGATTTCCATAAAATTTCAGTGCACTTTTTCAAATCTTCTTTCAAGCTTTGTCCCAGACCCCAGATATTGATAGCCTGGTACGTGTAATTCAAAAGGTAAATTGTTGATAAAATCATTCAAAAGCTCCCTACCTTCAATCATAGATGAACTTATTCCTGGTAAAATTCGTTTTAAATAATTAATTCCATCAGGTTTTTCAATCAATTCATCAAGTTTGTTCGAAATAAAATCTTTAATCGCTTTCTTTTCATTCAAAAAATTGTTATTTCCAGCCTTTTCTTGAGCATAAATATAACTAATAATTCCATCAAGTTTTGTCAAATCATCGATATATCTGTATTCAATCTTATTATCACTGTATTTTCTTACACCGGATCCTTCGATTCGTTTTTCCCAAATTGATTTAATTAAATTCATATATTTTTTTACCTCTACTTGATTTAGGTTTTTTAGTTGATGAATCATTATTTTTGTAAATTGAATCAGATTTCCATAAAATTTCAGTGTACTTTTTCAAATCTTCTTCAGAATATAAATCATCTCGTGGAACATCATTGTCTGTTAATAACTCCACAATCATTGAGTACCTTTATACGTTTTTTCATTAATAATTATATCATTATGTTCAAAATTCACGGTTAAATTTTCAATCATAAAACTTTTATTTTTTCTATCCCAATACAAACCAAATCTATCATCCTTTGCTCTGGGAAGGAATTTTTTACCAATTTCACCAATTATTATATCCGTTGTCCCAAGACTTATTGGTTCAACTATTATAGAATCTTCAATGATTCGGGGTCTAAATGGTGTTGAAGATGGTAATTTTGGTAATTCAAATTCTTCTACTTCAAATTCTGGAATCGAAATATCAGTAAATTGTCGTACAACTGGAACTAAATCCATCATATTTTTATTTTGATTTAAAATATTTTCAATATTGCAAATGTTACAGTTTGAATAATTTTTTGAATAAATTCTTGTTCTTTTTCACCAATTCTAATCTGTTCTTTAAATTCTTTGATTAATTCCTTTTCGATTTGATCAAGTTTTTTTGCTTCTTCAGAGGTTACGTTCTCCATTTATTTAGAAAAAATTTGAAACGTGAACGTTTAACGTAAAAACGTGAACGTGGAACGTGAAAACGTGAACGCGGAACGTGAAAACGTGAACATGGAACGTAAAAACGTGAACGTGGAACGTGAAAACGTGAACATGGAACGTAAAAACGTGAACGTGGAACGTGAAAACGTAAACGAGGAACGTAAAAACGTAAACAGATTTACCGTTTTTCAGTTATCTTTATAATGTAAATAAAAAGTAAAGATAATGTAAAAATAATTATAACAAATATTTTATCGGTTAAATTTGTCAGAATACAGAGCATCATTTATATTAGAAAATTAATTCAAATATTTACCATTTTTAGGCTTCAAAGATAGATTAATTGTTAAAAATCCGTAGTCTTCTTCCCAAATTTTATCGCATAACTCATTAAAGTGGTTAAAACTCATATCAGATCCCACATAGTTGCTATAAATTTTTCTAGTATAGTGATCATCTTGCTTAAAAACACACAACATCCGACACTTTTTTTTTTGTTGTGAAATATTAATAAACACTATTAGTATAGTAGTTTTAAATCAAAATATTAGAAGCGTAAGGCAGAATTTCAATTTATTTTTAAGTGAATTAGAATCTGCTCGATTATTTCCTGATATAATAGTTTTTAACTGAGACATGGATTAGTAAAGCTGAATTAAATTATTAAAAATTTTCTGGCTACAATGCTTTTGCTAATTGTAATGAGGAGTACAGGGCGGGAGGTACCATAGTGTAACGTCCGCGACTGTTATCAGTGTAGCGGTGTGAGTGGAGAGATGATATTTAGATCAGCTGATGTTCTGCAGCTAGACGTCAGAGTCAGTGACCTTGAGCGCTTTACAACTGATCGCAGTCTACCGTCTCCACTCTGCCTTGCGCTCCGCATTCATTGATGATATTGAGGATGTATTAACGGTCTAGGAAATCGTAATATTGTTTTGGTAGGTGATATGAATTTAGATATATTGAGTCAGTCAGCTGAGAGCGATAATTATTTGAGCCTTTTGAGCAGCAAGGGAATGTTAAATTTAGTTAATGAACCCACTAGAATTAAAGGAAATTCGTCTACATGTTTAGATCATGTTTTTGTACGGTTCTTTAAAAAGGGCAATCTTCAGTTTGACTTCAAAGCTAATGTTTTCCATTATAATTTAACTGATCATTCTACTGTTTCTGTTTTCAGTTCACTTTTGCAATCCAATAATTAAAGATACTGAAGAGTACTATAGCCAGATTGATTTGGAAAAACTTACTGCTGAACTTATTAATGTAGATTGGGCTTGTGTATATGAACAAAATACTGTGTCTGATGCTTTCCAATGCTTTATTGATGTATTAGAACTAAGTATAGGTAAATGCAAGTTTGATGTACGTTCAAATAAAAGTAAACAGGTGCATAAATAAAACCTTGGACTACTGACGGGCTATCATTTAAGCTTCAAAAGAGAATAAAAATTTTACAAGTTATTGATGAAAAATCCAAATAATGTAAAACTTAAACAGTATTACACTAATTTTCGAAATCAATTAAATTTAGAATTAAAAAGTTCAAAGGAGTCATTTTTATAGAGATAGGTTTTGAGGGTTTCGATCAATGATGTTAAGTCACAATGGAAAATTAGTTAACGAACTAATTGGTAAAAATACAAAAAATACTGTAATAAGGGAGGTCGTTGGGGAATCTTGTATTATACACGAACCTAAAACTTATCGCCAATGAATTCAATTCACATTTTTTAAATGCCCCTCGGAAATTGAGAGGTCAAATAGATCAATCGAATCTAGCGCAGCACACGGTTTTTCGACAACGTATTCAATCAACGAATCAATCTTAAATCTTTTTTTATGCAACCTATTTTTAAGTGAGGATGTTTCTTCATTTATTTCTAGTCTGAAAAACAACAAATCACACCAGGATTTGACAAGGTCAGTCCAACGATGATAAAAAAAAATAGCTTCCCAGTATTATTCCGATATTAACATATCTCTATAACTTCAGTCTTATGACAGGGGAATTTCCTAGATGCTTAAAAAGTGCAATAGTAGTTTCCAATCTTCAAACGTGGGGACCCTACTACAGCCAAACTGTTACCGACCAATTTATTTGCTCTCAGTTTTTTTCAAAAATATTGGAAAAGGTTGTTAAAAAAGCAGTTACTTTCATTTCTTAATAAAAACAAATTCTTTAGTAATAATCAGTTTGGGTTTCGAGAGGGTATGTCTACTGAGGATGCCTTACTTTCATTCATGGAATCAGTTTACGAGCCAATTAATAATATTAAAAAGGTATCTGCATTGTTCATTGATATTACAAAAGCTTTCGACACGATTGGTCATGAAATTTTAACTTCATAAGTTATGGCTGGCTGGTATTAGAGGTTTACCACTTGACTGGTTTTCTAGTTATCTCACGGGGAGAGAACAAAGGTTAAACATTGGTGGCGTTATGGGAGATCCAGGGAAAAATTGAATTTGGTGTTCCGCAGGGTTCTGTTTTGGGACCAATACTTTTTTTTAATTTATGTCAATGATCTTTGTAATGGTTGTTTTAAATGGTAATTGGTTGCGTTTGCCGATGACACTGCTTTTGTTTATACAAACCATGACTTAAATTCGCTTTAAACCAATCAATGTCAAAAGATTTATTTTTCCTAAGGTTATGGTTTGACAAAACTTTATGATATTAAGCGAAAAAACTAAGCTCATGTTATTCAGTCTGAGATTCGACTCCAAATTTAATTTCCCACTTAAATTTCATGAAACTAAATGCCTTGTTCCGCTTGTTCCTGATTGTGACTGTTTGGAATTACAGCAAGTCAATAATATGAAATATATTTAGGTTTAATCATTGATTATCAATTGACCTGGAAAAAAACCATATTTCAAAATTAAAAAAAAGAGCTTTATTTCAGTTTGAGAAAGTTTTACCTATTAAATCAGTTGTGTGGGTCTAACAAAATTTTAGTCAATGTATATCACGCTCTTGTAGGATCCAGGATAAGCTATGGTATCACATGCTGGGGTGGGAGGGGACATACAGTACTACCTTATAATCCGATAGTAATTTTTCAAAAAAGATTCATCAGACTTATTTCGAAAAAGACAAGGTTTGAAACATGCTTGGCCACTGTTTGTTGAGATGAAAATTCTTCCTCTACGGTATTTATACATTTTTAAAGTCCTAAAAATGTTTTATATTAGAAGCTCTGCTTTTTCAATAACAAGACAGCCTAGTTACAATCTTAGGCGGGTACCAAGTCGTTAGTGTGCCTAAATCAAATTTAAATATACATCAAATATTTTACAGTAGTTTTGCACCACGATTATTTAACATAATTAGTTATGAAATTGGCGACTTCACAACACAGAGAGAGTTTTTGAAAAAATTGAAAAAATGGCTTTTTGAACAAGAATTTCCTATGTGTTTTTTGGTACATCTATTTGTTTGCTTACTGGTATTTGTCACTATCTCTTTAGTGTCTTTTTATTTCTTTGAATTGTAAATATAATTACTTGGTATGTTGGTGAAGGAGATTTTTTACCATTGAAGTTACAAAGAAATAATTTCCATTCAATGGCACAGTATGTTTTTTAATCAATCTCTTTTTCATACATAATTTTTAAACTATGTGTTACGTTTCGCTGCTAGCCGTTTCATTCTTTTTGTTTAAAACAAGTGATGGAGATCCCAGCTCAGGCTTTTGCCTAGGGGATTCCTATTTATTTTGCCTTAATATTTATTTATATTGTTATTGTGTTAATTTATTCTACCTTTTTATTGTTATATTTTGAACTCATGGTATTGTAAAAACTGTGTTGTGTACTTGTATATGAAAATGTACTGTTTTGTACTTGTTTTTTGGCAAAATAAAGATTATTTATTATTATTATTATTTATTACATATTCAAATTATTTCTAAAACCTGTTTATCAACCTTTGAAAAGCATTGGAAAAGGTAGATACAAGATATGTTTTTGTGACGAGACATTACGAAATATTCTTTAATAACATCTTGATTTTCTAAAAAACAATCATCAAAAACGATTAAAGAATTCGGTTTACATTCCCTTAAAGAGACGATATCATCAGAAGAATTGTAAAAATGTGATATTTTTTGCTTAAGTTCTTCTCAATATTTTCAAATCTTTTTTGCAATTTTTTATATGCGTCTTGTTCCAAAGATTTACTAAAAACATACAAATTTGAATAAGGAATCAACGTATTGTAGATAAAATTCAATACAACAGTTGTCTTTCCACATCCACTTGTGACCAACAATTAACAATCAAATAGGTTGATCTTCCTTATTTTCTTCAAAAGTTTGTAGTTTTATCTGATCTTTGTGCTTTAAAAATTTCTTCATTTAAATAGCAAAAATGAAACTATTCAAATTGACATCGGAAAGCTCTAAATTAGTTTTTAACTTAGAACATCCTATTCTTTTAGAGGAAGAATCAAATTATTTTATTGGTTTAAGTGGTTTTTATTCTGATAATTTTGTAATAAATACTGTATTAGTAAACGTTCTCCTTATTGTATAGGATTTAGTAAAAAGAACATAACAAAATTTTATGGTTTAAACAAAGGATATTATAATTTCGATGAAATAAAAAAATCCTTTAAAAATTATCTGAAAACATTCAAACAATCAGATAAGTCTTTAAACTTTGACGAAAACAAGTTTGAAATGCAAAAAAAAACTATCTATTTAACAAAATTCAAATAAAATCACCAGTAAGAATAATTTTTTCAGCAATTATAGTAGATTTATTAGGGTTTTTTCAAGAAACTATTGAGCCAAATCCGGTATATTTAGGAAATAAAAGGCCAAAATTTAGACCGTTCGATGTAATTGAAGTACATTGTAATCTCGTTGAACCTAGTTTCGAAAATCATACCGAACATCTACACAAAGAATCGGAAATAATGTACACATTTTACCCAAATGTTGCTTATGGATAAAAAAGCAGTGAAAACCCGAATGAAATTAATTATATTCCAATTAGAACAAATATTAAAAGAATTCGAAAAATCGTTCTGACTATTCAAGACTCTGAAGGAAATTTATTGAATAATGAGAGTAAAACAACAATTTATTTAATATTGCAAGTTACTAATTAAACTAGAAAACTCGAGGCAAACTATGATAAATAATGTCGATAAAGACGAGAAAATTACCTTTAAATGTACATATTACAAGAGTCTATCCCATAGACTCTTTCAAAATCTTCATCCTGACACTATTTTCGTTAATGAATCTGGTCTTTATACTGAAATAAAAATTATTAGTTAAAAATGTTTCTATCTAAATGGAGTCAGTTGTGGATCTACTCAGTAATCAACTCAAATTCAATAACAAAGATATGTGTATGATTGTGGATAAAAATAAAGAATTTTGGTTCAAAGCGAAAGATGTTGCAGAAATTCGAGAATATGAAAATACGATACAAGCAGTTAGAGAGCATGTCGATAATGATGATAAATTATCATATTCTAAAATAAATAAGGTGTGTCATTCGATTGCCCTACCTTCTAACTTTAAAAAAAAATACTATTTTTATCAATGAATCAGGACTTTATTCTTTAATTTTGAGATCACATAAAAAAGAGGCAAATATCTTCAAAACTTGGGTTACAAAGGAAGTTTTGCCGTCTATTTGTAAACATGGTGAATATAAGCTCAGAAATTAAATTAATCAACTAAACGATGAAATTGTTCAATTACAAGTCACAGATAAAATGAAATCATTGAAAATAGAAAATCAAGCATTGCGTATAGAACTTCAACAAGTAAAAATGGAATTAATGAAAAAAGATATCATTTGTAAAGACTTTGATGATCTAAAATTACACCAATTTGTTGTGATTGAAAATAATCATACTTTTGAATATCCTTATTATGTAATTAGAGCACAAAAACGTGAAATACCAAAACGATTAAAACATTAGAAGATAAATTATCCAGAATTAGATATTTTGCTCATAGATGACGAGCCAAATTCAATCAATCTTTATAACCAAATTAAAGAATCTTTGAATATTGAATATAATGGGAATTATTTTACCACAAATATGACAGAATCTCGTCTTATTTACAAAATATCTAAATCACACAATGAAAATGTTAATAAATTTTACTAAAATCTTGAATTATGATATTTTGTTTGTAAATGTCTTTTAAGATTATAGAATTGTTCAATTTCTCTTCCGCATACGCAATGAACTGGTCTAGAAAATATTTGTCTCATACATTCTTTACAATATGCTTGTTTTTCATCCTTACTATAATGGAGATTATAAAATTCTGAAATATTCTTAACTTTTTTACACCGTGTGCACTCTTTCTCTTCTAAAATTTAATTTTCCATTTTATCTTATAATTCTTTATGATATTTATTATGACAGTCTTTACAATTATAGTCAAATCCATCTTTTCTTTTCTTATTCTTATAAAATTCTTCGAAATCTTTAAATTCTTGACACTTTGTACACATCTTTTGGGCCTCCATTTATATAGAAAAAAATTTTACAGCTTTGACTTTCTCAATTCTTATTCACAAAAACTTCCAGTTATTTCTTCATTATTTAAATCTTTTATACCATAAGTTACAGGATTTGTGTTATTAATTTGATAAATTACGAATACTTCTCTAGACCAATATATCTAGATATTAAAGCATTTCAAGTTTGTTTTCTTAGGTTGCTTCATCGAAAATTCTTCATTTCTTAGTTTGATATCGCATCTATTTCGCAAATTTTCCATACTTTTTCCAAAAACTGAGTTGTTCATCAGCTTGTAAAAGTCCTTTTCGAAGTCACTTGTAGCTTTGGTTCTCATGTTTGCGTTAAAATCAATAAAATCTTTCATAAAAGGCTTCTGATCGAATGCAATAACTCTATTCACATGTTTCAAAATCATACCTTGTTCCAGATAGAATTTCAAATTTCTTGAATGAACACCGTATTCAGTTTTATCCAGTAAAGTTGTGCAAAGTTTCTTCTTAAAATGTTCAGGAGCAAGAGGCAAATCCTTGTGATGTTTATGTAAATTCTTTTGATATCCTATATCAACTTCGAGAATATGATCTTCTTCACCAGTAAGTTCTAAAATTGTTTTCGTTCCATTTTGCAGTTGTGTAAGTTTTAGGATTCATCCACTTAATATCACCATAAGGTAAATTTTGCATAAGACTATAACTATAAAGATTATTGGCATCGACGTACAACAGATAGTTTCCAGGTTTTGTCTTATCGAAATCTTTCAAATATTTGTTATTTGCTTTCACATATGGCTCAATACATTGAGAAATGCCTCCACGAATGCCTTTTTCAATCATCAAATACATATTATTATCGTGTACTAGTTGAAGCTCGATTTTCGTTAATTTTAGCATAGCGTTCCATGCGAGACTTGGAGCAGTCAGATAATGTGCCGGATCAAGTTTATAGCAATTTAAGCAAATATTTATGAAATTTTCAAATATATCAGTGAGCAATAAAACATCTTGGATATTGTACAAATCAGAGTAATTTCCTAGATTTTTCACTTTTAATTTGTTCCATACATTTAAATAGCGTTGAAAATCTTTCTCAGATATGCTCTCATCTGTCAAAAGTGAATAGAAATCTTCAATTTTCAGCTCTTCTGTGTAATCAAGATTTTCAATACTATCGATAAATTCATAAGGAAATAAGCCTTTTCCAGCCAATATTTTAAAAATCTCGTCTTCGTCATTTGGCTGTCTTTCTATAATATCATTCAATATTCGACCATCTTGTATAAAATGATTTGTATGCTTGAAGTCACCTTTCTTGAGGTTTTTAGCTAATTTTTCAATAGACGATGCCATGAATCTAAATGTGTCTACGAAAGAAAACTTAACAAACTTTCTAGGCTTATCATTGTCAAACTCATAGCCATATCCAGAATTTACTGAATAATTCATATATCGTTCATCGGTATTTGCGATCAAATCAACATTTCCATATTTTTTAGCCAATTCTTTTATGTACAAATGAGTATCGTAATTTGACATATTTTGGCAGAAATCTGGAATATTTTGTGAAAGTTTGAGATTCAGATTACAACATAAAGGAGCTGCACCTCAAAATTTGCCGGTTAAATGACAATGATTTCTTACTTTATTATAACTCTTACCTTTCCAATTATCAGGAGTAAAACCATACTGAATTGACCCCACATCATAAGCAGACCATTCACAGATATGACAAACGTTTGAATTTTGATATGGAATTTCTTCTTCTGCAGTTAATTTCATAGGCTTCATGTTCTTTGAATTATATTCTTTAGCTAAGTACTTCGATAATTTATTGAGCTCTTCAAACAATTTTGTTGGAACATTTGGTAAATCTTCCTCATTTTTAGCGCGATAACATATAGGTTTATACATGCGATTGGTAACATTTTACTCTAAATATAGAGTAAAACCATAAGGAATATTTGACAGGAATATTCTGAATCTTGGTTGTAGTCGATCTTTGTGGATTGTTCTTACATGTCGAAATTTTCTCTAATATACTCTCAAAATCCATATAGATAACGTACGGATGATAAACTTCTTTTGATAATTAGTAAATAATGTTGT
Organism: Homalodisca vitripennis; assembly: GCF_021130785.1. Taxonomy (NCBI): domain Eukaryota; kingdom Metazoa; phylum Arthropoda; class Insecta; order Hemiptera; family Cicadellidae; genus Homalodisca; species Homalodisca vitripennis. Next base: position 11,537 of record NW_025778412.1, on the reverse strand, counting down.
TTGACCAGGAAACGGCATAACTGGTTTGCAAACCTCATGATTCTTACAAATTTCTAAATGATCTGTTAAATCTCCAGATTTGTAGAAATGGCTCAAACATCTTCTACATAGAAATTTTTTTATTTTTACATTTAGATAACTGAGAGAATACTAATCTATTTAAATCTTTTATCAAGACATAATGAGATTTGTCTTCTTGCTTTACATACAATAAATCAATTTCTAACTCAGCGTCATAAACTTCGGAAATTTGTAACGGAACAATATTAATTTTTTCATCATAAGTATAAACATTTACAGACATTTTTGGATACTTATACTTGGATTTGTAATAACTACATTTTTCAAATAACTATATATCTTTTAAAGACATAGGATAGTCGAATCCAGAAAATATTTCATCATTGACGAATTTTTCGTATTGCTTTGCTCTGTCAACATGAGTCTCGGGTTTTTCAATAGCACATCGGATAGAATAAATAAAGCAATAGTCATCTTTATTTTTAATATTTATACAAGCTTTTTTATCTTTAATTTTCTTTGGTAAATCGATGTATGATCCTTCGTTCATTATTTCGTGTTTATTAATGCTTAGAACTAGTTGTTTGCAGCTTTTAAATGTCCATCCAGAACCCTTATTTCGATGATTTGTTTGTTCACGGTGTGTTAATTTATTAAATTGTTTGGTAATAAAATCGTTTACATCGAAGATTTCGTCTGCTTTTAAAGTAAAATACATAGGACATGTTTGTGGTTCACCGTTCACTAAAGTTCGTTCGTATTCACATTCCATAGAGAGATAGCCCTTCATATTTTTAACATTTTCTTGAAATTTTTCTATTAAACATTTAATTTCTGGCCGCATAATGGAAATATATTTGTAAATTAACATGGAATTATCGTTTAAATTTGTTAAAATGTATTGCTTGAAAAGACCATGTATAGAGCATAAAACTTCAACATCAATGGCATTTTCGGTGGGTTTTTCGTTAAAAGATTTATCTATTTGATCAATAATTTCAGACTTAGTTTTATCGTCTGTTTCAATGGATAATTTATCCGCAATTGAATGAATTTTCATCATTAAATAGATTAATATCTTTCTTACTTTCCTTAAAATTTGTCTTTAATTCCCTTAATTTTTCTATATTATACATATTTTCGTATCCACCAATTTGATTCTCTTTAGCCCAAGTCCTCAAATAATTCAATTCTTTATCGTAAACGCCTTTGTTTTTTAAATGAATTTTAAAATTATAATGGCGATCATAGTTATGTTTTAGGATTTCTTTCTTACAAAACGGATATTTTATTTTTTTGTTGGTCATTTATATAGGAAAAATTTTATTTATAGCCTTTTTAAATTTCAATTTTATAGCAATTTTTCGAAAAATATCGTTCACATTATCAACTTTAAAGCTTGAAATCTGCAATAATTAGAGATACTGTAATTAAGTATATTTTAAGGATTTTTTCAAAAAAACTCTAGTACCAGTTTGTATGTACCTTAAAAAGTTGATAACGTGAACGATATTTCTCGAAAAATCGCTATAAAATTGAAATTTAAAAAAGCTATAAATAAAATGTTTCCTATATAATTGGAGCTACTAAAGGAATTAAATGAAGTTGGCGAACTAAGATTTAAAGAATACAAGAAATTAATTGATTTAGAAGAAATTAAGAAGTATAAAATCATGAATTTGGAAAATATGAAAGATAAATTCGGGCTTACAATCATAGCAGAATTGGAAGATTTCAAAGTACATTTGCCAAATAGATTTATGACTGTTTTGGATGAACAAAAAGATTAAAAAATTGAATAAAAATTATAAATTACAAGACAAAGTATGTGTTAGAATTAACTTCGTAGAATAAAGATTAAGATTTCGAAGATTTTACATTGATTCTAAGGAGATTAAACAACATTAGTAATAGACATTAAAACAGCTTAAGAAAGTAGAAGCAAACAGCTATAGATTTGGTAATTTTTCATTCGTGATTTACTGTTTGATTCGTTTACTGTCCTTTAAACAGTATTTTCCATTGATTTTCGGTCGGCTCCAAAAGTGGTTCCAGAACCCTCATATTCATATCTACTGATAGAATATATATATATATATATATATATATATATATATATATATATATATACAGTGCTCGATTTCTAGAAATTTAGGTACCGTAACTACAACCTGCCGAGACTTATCCCCCACCCCCTTCTATTATATATCATTCCATCACCACAAAACAGTGTTTGCCTGTGTAAAGAATTAGGTTCTTGAAAGGAAACAAGAAGATTTTATAGAACTCAAACTTCTTTTATTAACATAAATAGCAGTAGAGCAATACAGCGTTACTTTTTGTATTCGGATTCTTTTTAAAATATAGTCCAAAACTTTAACTTGTTTTCATCGTATTTCTTTTCTCTTTATCTCTCCTTACTTTTGACAGCTAGCGCTGAGTGGTGTCCAGAAACAAGCCAATTGTCAACGTACTTTTCTGGTTGAAACAGCCGGAGAGGAGGTCCATTTATTTTTAGAAACAACAGGCCAGACACCGTTGTAATTTTGAGCGACGATCTCAGAGGTGTTATTATTAAATTCATTTGAGAAACCCCTCTTTCACATTCACTTGATGAAATGGCAACCGAGTAGGGAACTTCGGAACTGTGCGAATCTATTAGAGGCAGAAATTTTAAAAATTGGAAGAGTTTTGAGCACCCTTTGGGTCGCATCTAGTTTCAGATCTGTCTCAGCTGTATGGGAGTCCTACGAGGCGTTAGTGCAACACTTAGAAGCTTCAAATGATACAACTAGAGACAACAAAGAAAGAAGTACTTTTTCTGGCCTCCTCAACAAAATCACAGATACAAATTTCATATTAGACCTGGGTTTGATGGCTGACGCTTTACAAAAGCATTCAGAACTAAATGAAGCTTTGCAGCATTGCAACGCAGATTTGAGCTAGGCAAATATAAAATTGCAAATCGTAGTTGCTTTATTCGGAGAAAGGAAAACAACTCCTGGTCTATACTCTAAAATGGCCCAAGAAGCAGTTGACAACTTGTCTATTTTCATTGTTCCTCTCCAAACAAAAACTGGTTGAGTAAACGACCAACCGATGAACCCGGAAATATTTTACGGAGTACTGAAAACGTCTATTGAAGTGAGACTGTTAAATGAAAAAGACACTAAGTTAGCAGACACTTTCAAAGTTATGGACACTAGAAACTGGCCTGAAGACATCCCAATAACGTTCGGAGAAAACGAAATGAGGGAACTTGCTTCCAGGTTTAAGCTTAATGAAAGGCAGTTAATAACGGGTTTCAGAGAATATATCTACTCCAGAACGTTACCAGAAAGCCCCTGTCGGCTCGAGCAATCGTATGAAACTATTTTCACAGCTCATATTTTCCCCATACCCGAAGTACCTAGTTTAAATAGGGATAAAATACCATAATGGCCATAGTAGGAGATTATTAGTATTTAGGAGCACATTATGAATATTAAAAACACATTTACTTAAACCAAGCATTTTACAGAAATAATACATATGTGAGGAAATCCTCTTTATTTTTTTATTTAGACTGCTAAATATTTTTAATAGCATGTGGATTTACCAAAGTATCACTAAAAATACTATATTAGATCTTTTAGCACTAGGTTCAAATAAGTAGAGGAAGTGGTGCAAATGTGGAAACGTGTTGGTAATGTGGAAGCCTAACTTGTAGAGCTTGAGAGGTGCTGCAGACTAGCGGTGACTGCATCAACTTCTTACTCTCTTTCTTTAACAAGCCTGTAGGAGCTCTGGTAGTCACCTCGTGATTCATTGTCAGTGAAGCAGGTGTTTGAAGTTTTTCTAGATTTTTCAATCATTTAGGGTAAGTTTCTAAAGTTTGTTTTATCACATAGTCTAAAAAGATATTTATTAGTGCTTAGGCAATAATTGTTAAGTAAAACATTCGCTACAATCTGGTGCAACTAACTAAACTCCTAGCCTAAAAATGTGGCGTAGATTTAACTTCATAATTCAATATGGCGATGCTGGTAATGTGGAAACACAACATAGGGGGAAATGTGGAAACGCTTCCGCATTTCCCTCATAAATTGGTTGTGACTACTACATTTCCTTTGAATTGTTTCAGATGCCGAGGAAAGTTATTGGCCGCAATCCTAAGAGTAAATTGAAGAGTTGGGATTCCCAATCTATGATTGAAGCAATTGTTTCAGTAAGAGAAAATAAGATGGGTCTGAGAAAAGCTGTGAAGCTTTACAATGTTCCTCAGACGTCTTTACAACGATTTGTCAATAGCGATAAAACACCTGAGGAGTGTGTAAACCTCAAAGTTGGGCGAAAGTCTGTTTTACCTGCTCATTTGGAAACACCGCTGGTTGAATATTTAATAGAAATGGATGATCGTGTTTATGGCTTAAGAAGAGATGATGTGAATTTGTTTTTGAAAATAAAATTTATTTGAGTTTGAGTTTGAAAAGACTAGCCTACCAATTGGCTATTAGAAACAATATTCCACACCCTTTTTAAATGAAACTGCAGGCAGAGCCTGGTTTGACTTGTTCATAAGACTTCACAAAGAGAGGTTCACTATACACAAACCAATCGGGACCTCATATTCTAGAGCAAATGGCTTTAATACGGATGCTGTTGATAAGTATTTTACTATTTTAGAAGCTGTGTATGATAAACAACCTTACCCAAGTGACAAGGTGTTTAATGTTGATGAAACGGGGCTATCTGTTGTGCAAAGTAAGGTACCACATGGTGTGGGATTAAAATGAAAAAGGCAAGTGGGGGCAAACACGTCAGCAGAGCGGGGTTCCCTCGTTACAGTAATTTGCTGCATGAGTGCCGGAGGAACTTTTGTACCCCCTATGTTAATTTTCCCCAGGAAAAATATGACAGATGCTCTCATGAGAGGAGCGCCACCAGGGGCACTTGGCAGATGCCACTAATCAGGATGGATCCAAACAGATCTATTTACAAAGTGGTTTAACCACTTTCTTCAAAAAACACACCCGACTGTTGAGTCCCCTGTCCTGTTAATTCTCGATGGGCACAACACCCATACAAGGAATGTTGAAATAATTGATCTAGCTCGTAAAAATCATGTGACGATTGTGAGCATTTCCCCACATACATCCCACAAAACCCAACCTTTAGATAAAACATTTATGGGACCGTTGAAAAGTTACTATAGTGAATTTGTGCGTCAGTTTTTGCGACACAACGATCGGCCTGTAGGCCCTTATGACATCGCTGAACTTTTTGGTAAGGCTTACATGCAATGCCAAACAGTACTTATTGCTGCTACTGGATTTAAAGTTACAGGAATACACCCTTGTGACCGTACTGTTTTTAAAGATGTGGATTTCCTACCTTCAGAACCTTTTTCCCAAAACTGGAACAATTAAAAATACAGATATAAACATTCAGTCTCCAAAATCGACCACTCTTCAGGTTGGTGATAATCCTTCATGCACGCCCATTCCTGCTTCTCAAAATTTTCGGGATGATGGAGTACCAGACAACCCTTTTCGGCCCAGTGATATCGATCTACAAGAAGCTGGCCCTTCAAATCAACCTGCTCCCTGTTTATCTCTTAGAGATATAATGCCAATACCTGGGTTAAAGCAGAAAACTTCAAATAGAGGAAGAAAACCATTTTAGTCTGCAGTAACTATAAGCTCTCCCTATAAAACAGAACTTGAAAAAGCTCGGAACAAGTCCAAAAAATACCTTCAAAAGGGAAAGGAAAAGATCAACAACACAAACTTTGCAAAAGAAAACTTAAACTTGAAGAACAGTCAGGAAATACTGTGAAAAAATCTAAAAAAAAATACTTCCAAAAGGGAAAGGAAAAGATCAACAACTCAAAGCTTGTAAAATAAAACTTGGAATTGAAGAAAACTCAGAAACCTAGACTACAAAGTGTATCTGTTAAATCATATCCTTCATTCCATAAATTAAAGGAAAATATAAAAACCATTAAAGTTATACGAAATTATTGTCTGTTTTTCTGATTTCTCCACAGATATTTCCATATAGTACATGGATTTTAGATTTTGTTGTTCAGGTTTATTTATATACTTAAAGCAACGACAATAGAACTCAGGAATTAAGTGTTTAATAAAAATAAAATCGGTAAAACATTTCATAAAAGTAATTTTTTTTACGGTAAACATTTGTTTAAAGGCCTGTCATAATAAAATTCTTCCGAGAAAGTGGGCAGTAGGCTGACTTAGACAAAGTAGTGGTTCTACATCAAAGAACAGTGTTTGCCAAAACTGATAGTAATGAGACAATTGGATTTCCAAAATGGACAATGCCCACTATATTTTTCATTAGGACAGCAGATAGGTGTTTTATTATGGGTGAGAGGAATTACGGTCCGGTGAACATATAAAATAAAACCAAAGTCGCAGTTTTGTCCGGCTAGGGATTTATTTATTATTAACGGCAAGCAGCAAATTTACATACAGTATGCAATAAGATGGCAGTACAATGTATACAGTGCAGTAAAGAGTACAACTAGTATAAAATAATACAGAGCTAGCAATGGCAGAACACAACACAATATAACAATGATCGATTCCAAGTCCCAATAACTGTCAATCACAACAAGAAAGTTTAGTTATACACTAATATCATATAAAAATCAACAATATATTATGAAATAGACCAACGTACAATAGAATTAACAACAATGTATAAGATAGAATAGTATAACAACAACAAGTACACGTAAATAACAACAACCAAAATAATATAAATACACCAATGATGCAAAAAGTCGAAATTAAATTAAATGTACCTTACAGTAGAGCAGAAACATAATAATAATGCTTGAAAGGGGATACCCCCTACAAAGATATTTGTTTTCTTGGAAGGTTTCTTAGTTCCCTACATTTGTGGCAAAATTAATTGGCCCTTTTGGTGGTTGTAACCCTCACACTCCATTGAAATATTCAAGGTAGGCCTATATTTTAACTTATGTTAAACAGAAAGTATACCCGTATCCAAACAATGTAATGCTTGTAGTTCGGTTTTGTTTCTATTTGTTTCGATATTTAAACTATAACAGCTGACATACATTTAAACACAAGACTCGTGATTTATAATTCCTCGTAATGACGAGTCCGTCTGCGGAAATTTAAATCTCCTTTAGCATTGGATTTGAGCTACGGCCTCTGATTTCTCTGGTACTCAGTTTGAGACAAATACACAACCGGTCAGCTATCGTGATATGTTTAGAGAAATTTAAACAAAGAAAATGCTAACTTTCAGGCGTTTTCTTTGGTTACACGGAATAAGTTAGAATTTTGCCAAATTTCAAATTTTGAGTATTCAAATAAGAGGACTTGACTTTGAATGCCCTAAATAAGTCAGTAACACGGGAGAATAAAAAAGTGAGATTTTATTGTCTAAAGAATACTTAACCTTTGTATAAAGATGTGGTAATCCTTATAAGCTGAATAAGTTGTCCGACGTGTTTTAATAATTCATCCCAGAGAATATTTCCAAAGAAAATACAGTTACTGTGGGTTAAAAGAACATTAGCTTCCTTCCTTAAGGGAGTCAAGTCGTTTACGGGAATAAGTTGACCAGGGTGAATTAATATATTTGCCAAAAGATATTTGCCAGGGGGAGTACAGTTACTGTGGATTAAAAGAACAGGAGTCCAAGCATTGAGTCCACTTAAAGATATCTAACTGTATAATAGCTCAACACAATTGTTTATGAAATTGTTGCAATTGCCAAAATCTCTACAAAACAACAGTCCTTTTAAAACGGACCATGCTACGTGGAATATATGTCCAACATGGTGGGCAAAGTACGCTTAAATTCAAAAAATAATTTCAGCATCAGAACTTAGTAGTTTTATGAAATATATTCTAGTTTAATTACTTAAAACCTAAATTGTAAATAACTGTTCTCAGTAACATGTATATAATAAGTTCATATTTTCATTTACTGTAATGTATCAAGTTGATTTCTTTTCAATTGCCTTTATTGAATATATATTTTTATTCTAATTGCGTTAACCTATCTATAATTTGCACTGGAAATGATGGCCCTGTTCTACAATAAGGTTTCCATATAGTTAGGAATATATTTACAACTATATTTTTAGAGGTATAGCAGGTACATAAAAAATGATAATATTTTGCTATGATAATAAATTAAATATTTGAATAAATTAACACTTCTTAAAGGCCTCTTAAGAGACCTCAAAATATTTGATAATGCACATGATATTTTGAACGTCAATTTTTTTTATGAAATTAATTTTGTTGAATTATTAAAAAAATAAACTAACTAATACATACACTACTTAATTTACCATAGTGTTGGCTTAATGCTCATCTAATTTGAAGGGTACTCAGTGAAAATGGCAGTACTCTATGGTATATCAAAACATTATAAAACAAAAGAGAAATCAGTATGACGAAAATACAAAATAATTATGCATGAAATTAATTATTGCATTTAAATTATAACACAGATTTTTTCGTCTTATTTGCTTACAGTTTTAGATAGTGTTTATACATAAATGATGACTAAACAGTTTTATGCCAAATATAAATCCCTCATAGTTACGAATGTGGAGGTTATATGAATTTACTTTTTTTTTTCCAACGGCAGCAGCCAATTTACAAATACAAGCATAGATAGTAGATACAGCGGAAAATAAAATTAATACGAACAGATGAAAAATCTACATAAAGTAACAAAATAGGTATCATACAAAATTTGATAATAAATAATTAGTATTCAAAGATGTAACAAGTTATAAATATCCAAAACATAACAAAAAATAAAAATAAAGATTAACCTCCACTTACTTACCTCCATTGTGGTACCGTTGCATGGATGAAAGTCGGCAAACGGGGACGACCGCTCAGGAGATCCGCAATTGAAGCCATCGATGTCAGGAAATAGTATCAAACCAAAAATGTCAATACACCACAAGCTATACACTCGTGACAAGTATCACTGGTAAAGTGAGACTGACCATCAAACCCAGAAACCCCTCTGGGGTTACACATGTAGCAGTGGTGGTGGGGGGTGACGTTCCTATTGGCGGAGCCTAAGTGAAGCGAGAGGTAGATGGGTGGAGAGGGACAAAGTTTAGGATTAAACATAACGGTAGATATGAAGTTTGCCAGACAAACCATATAACAGTTTCACATAAGATTATCATATTAAAACATTTCATGGAGAACAATATTTCAATAAACCCATTGAAATAGCCTTAGACTAATGTATTACTGAAAAATTTCAGGTCTTAATAACAAACATATCAATAGACTTTAAACAATTTTCCTATAAGTTATGGTAAATTCAGGATACATTCGTTATTGATATTATTCCCTTGGAAAATTTTTTATATTTAAAATGCAAAGGTTTTTTCTAAGAAAACGGGTGTAATTTTGTAGATAAATAGTTGTAGATATCAGTTAGTAAACAGTTTATGACAGCTGAACCATTTGTAGACGAATGTGGTTACGTCCATTAAAAATACTGTGTTTGTAATGGACGGTTTGCGGATATATACGCAAAGTTAGAACAAAATCATACCTGTTCGTTTTTTATTTAAAACTAATAAGATTTATCTGATTTAAATGTACTATTTCACTACAACACACTAAGTTTGACACCAATTGTGTTTCTAAAAATCTTTGTTTATTTGAGGCTGATATTTTATCAACCCTTTGCCGTCTCCGAAGTGTCACGATAAGTACCGCTTCGCGGTTATTTTAATGTATATATATATATATATATATATATATATATATATATATATATATATATATATATATGTTTATTATTCCTTTAAAGATGCTCCGATTTCAAAACACAGGCAGCATTATCTATTTTGTTTGTAACCAAGCGATGTTTCAACGAAATACCTATAACACTCAAAGTCATAATCAGAATCACTAATGTAAATAAGTGGTATTACATATAGTGTTAACGTTCCAGTCATATTCATTGATAAAAATGTACAATATGTAAAATTACAATAGTCATCTTAAATATTCTTCTTGTAACTTCATTGCGTTATAATTGTTATTAGCGTGGTTTTTACCACTTTCTTTTCCAATTGCAGTGAATATTTTCATCGCTCTAGTGACACTTTCATAAATATATTGAACGAGGTGAATAATTTTATACAGTAAACGTAAATGTACTGTTTCGGTTTTTATTATGACATAAAGATTTATCCTTAGAAATATAGAATAATCGTATAATAGTAGGTCAGCTGTGATTATATTTTATTATTGTACAATCGTTATTAATAGAAATGTTGATGGGATTGTAACATATCATGAGATATTTTTTTATAAATATTTCTAAACTTATACGTATTACCAATTATAATTTAAGTACATACATTTACATTAAAGTACATAAAATAAAACAAACAATATTATATCCGTTATAAATTATTGCTGTACTCGTAACTTAGAATTGATCTTGTAATTTAGCAGCCCAATAATACACAAACATTTTACAATTTACCAAAATTGGGAGAGAAAGAAACTTAAGTTTATATAATTCCACAAAAAGATATTTTTCGCGATATAACACAGTATTAAAATGTTAAATGTAAAACTGTTAAATGTTAAATGTTAATTAAATGTAAAACTGCTACAGATTCATCTCGTTAAAATTTAATTCTACTGGTTAATTAGAAAGGTAGTAATACAGCATATTTATATGATAAGTTTGATAAATATGTTAATGACTAAAGTTGTGTAATCAAGGACGCCTAAATCTCTGAATACAACACCTGTGTAGCCGTCGGATGTGGGTACATTCGGTCACATGACGGAAATCTTTCCATCTCTTACCATTTTGTCCAGTCACAGCTTTAACATCTCATTGCACATGTATTATGTCCCTCTTAAAATACCGTCTGTTTTTCTATTGAAGGAACCACCGAATGATGAGAGAAAGTAAGTTGGACGACAGATTTACTACACTTGTGACTTCTTGGAAACTAGGAGCAGGACTTGGCAAAATATTCCACCCTTTAGTCACTGGGTGGAGAGAGCTTCTTTCCAGAAACAATAATTGGCTAGTGTTACCTCCCGGGATTTACAACCTTGGTCGTACTTCACTTATATTCAGTATTTAACTATTGCAAAAGCTCAAAACTACTAAAATTAACGTTAGTAGGGCTATTTGTTTCAGAATTATATAATAGTCTTCAGAGTAAAATTGATTCAGATTGATTTCTCTCTCGCGAAAATTGTAAGGAGTAACAATTATGTAAGAGATTTGTTTGATACCTCAAGGAATACATACGATTTTAGACAATTTACGACTACTATATTATTAATAAATAAATAATATGCGTCTGTTATCCTCTCTTAGTTCGGACAGACATTTTTGTGTTGCACAATGTCAGTGCCAATAATGAATCAGGAAGCAAACGTGGGATAAAACATTTAAACAATTTAACCCTAATAACGATATAGTGCAAAAAGTTCGCTAAAAGTTCAAATTTTAGT